>NC_045764.1:104040827-104343952 GCF_008692025.1 Phocoena sinus | reverse complement strand
CTTGGAGCTCATGTTGGCATGAGACATTGAAGTTGTACATTCCAGAAGTAATGCTGTCTCCTTTTGGTAATTTGGAAACATTAAAACCAGCTAGTACTTCCTGCAGAGTTAGTTTAGGAGGCTTGCTTGCTCTACAGATGTGTAGCTCTCAGCTACTTTGGGTATGATGCTGTACTTTCATATTAAAAGAATCCTTCCTGAAGAATGCTTGATGAAAGATGTTTCATATTCTTCTCCTTCTACTGAAGGACTCATCCAAACTGATTTAGAAAAAAGAGGTTTCCCATACAAATTTTTTTTGGTATCCCTTTGGAGAAATTTCCTAGACTTTGAATCTCATCCTCCTCCCCCTCCAATTTGGAGATGAGAATGTGTTGTAGGTACAGCCCTAGGAACTAGTGATACCAAATAAGGAATCGTTTGTGTGGAAAACTCCTTTCTTGGTGATTATCCCTCCTGTAGACCATAGAAGTCTGTCATTAAGAAACAAACCTCACAGCCCTGTGCAGGACTCTCCCCTTCCCTCCCCTTTAGAGTTAGTGGAGCAGGGACTGTAGAAGGGCATCCTATATTCTTCCTCACTGGCTTGGTGGTCATGACTGAAATGCCACCGTTTTTGTTGTTGCAGCTGTTGTTTATTTGGATTAAATTTTTCTTCCTAAAAACACGCAGATTCAAGAATACCCTTTCAAACCCATTTGGGTCCTGTGAGGAATCTGACCAGAGAGCCCCCAGGACCTAAGATGGAAGGAGAGGAATAGGGCCCCAAAGACAAGCTTGGCCATTTCATGAACTGGTCTAGTTTGGGAGCCTGTGGAATCTAAACAACTGTGTCCCTAAATTATGACACACTTTGAGAAATCACGTGAGAAGCAAATGATCAACCCTGTGGGGAGAGCGCCAGGCTCCATTCCCCCACTCACCGTAGCAGTGATGACGGGTCCCTGTTCTGAAAGTATGTGAGGTAACAGTCTAGATACTTTCGCTTCTAAGCTTTGTAAACATTCAGCCATCTCACTGCATAAAATTACTGATGCAGCCTCAGACTTGAAATTTATTTCTCCATAGCTACTGTGAAATCCACCTGGAATTAGCATACATTAGGGTTTGGGAAGAGCATTAAGAAAAACAGTTCCAAGTAATCATTTCTCACCTTGTCCTCTTAGCCCATCTCTGTACCACATCAGCACCCAGCACCCATGCTCAATCTTGCTTTTACTTCCTGAATCACATCTCAGAGGTTTTTTTTTTTTTTTTTCCTTTATGTCTGTCACCTCCGACACAGCCAGAGAGCAGCCCTGATGAGATTCTATGTGGACATCACTTTTTTTCCTTGCTCCGAATTGTTTATTTCTCATCAACAGTCTTATTGAAATCAAAACGTCTGGCCGTTAGACTCCAGCAGAGCAGAGGGCTAAGTCACACCACAGAATGCTGACTTTCATTCAACTACGAGATCAGGAGAGGGCTAAGCATGAGGACAGACATTTTTAGGTATCTTAGGTACATAGGTATGGTAAATTCTACGTTTTAGCTGCCTAGCCTTGACCTCAAATTATATTGTAGATACAATTTGTTTTCATCTTTTTTTTTTAATAAGAAATGACCACATAAAGTTATAAGATGATTCAGTTTGACTTTAATGTGTGAAGAAATGTTTGTGTTAGTGAAAATATATCTATGAAAAGTGAGATGGTAGAGGTTGTGAGTCATCATTTTCTTTAAATGCTGATTATTTGTTTTCTTTAAAATAATTTCTTAGGACTGAGACTAGATGTTTTGTATTTGGGCAAAATTGATTTTCCTGTTTGGGACGATTGAGAAATGATACTCTGAATAATGAGATTGTAGAGGAAAGAGTGACTTTAAAAAAAAAGCAGTCTCACAACCTTTGGACCTTGAAATGGAGGATCAGCCTCTTAATCCCTGGCAGAGTATGTGTTTTTCTGCCATTTGGCATCACATGCAAGTAACTTGCATTTCTGTCTTTCCTTTCTGATAACAGCCTTTGTCCCCTCCTCCACCAATTCCTAACTTGATACAAGACCAGGTTTGATCGACTAGATGGTACTGTACTATTGGCTGGCTTCCCTGGTTTGATTAAATAGAATTTTCTCACTGGGCAAAAGCAAGGCTGGTGATCTCCACTCTTTGACTATGGTTAAGTGTCTTATTTCTGTACAGTGTTTCCTGGCTGGACCGTTTTTTATTTTTATTTTTTGCAGTACGCAGGCCTCTTGCTGTTGTGGCCTCTCCCGTTGCGGAGCACAGGCTCCGGACGCGCAGGCCCAGCGGCCATGGCTCACGGGCCCAGCCGCTCCGCGGCATGTGGGATCTTCCCAGACCGGGGCACGAACCCGCGTCCCCTGCATCGGCAGGCGGACTCCCAACCACTGTGCCACCACGAAAGCCCCTGGACCATTTTTTAAAAGAACTCTTTACGCCATTAGTTCATGAAAAAGAGATGTTACACCACTTGAGTAATGATGGTAATGATATTCTAGACATAAGAGTTCCTAAGACTGCTTCTTAACTACAGCTGAGATGTAGATAAGTCTACATGAAGGCTGAAGAGAAGGCATGCAGCCATGAAAACTACATTCTTTTTGTCAGAACTGGTAGCAGAAGGACCTGGATTCGGTTTGCCCCATGCTTCTGTCTTCCTCTGATGCCACCATAGAAAGCCGTGGGTTCCAGGAGTGAGTGAAAAGCATTAGGCTTGGATAACCCCAAAACTTGACTTACCGAAGCATGTCACCTCCAGCTTTGTTCTTCTTTCTCAAGATTTCTTTGGCAAGGAGTTTTTAAAAGATGGTTTAGTCTTATGTATTTCAGTTTGAATAGCCAAGCTGGTCAGAAAGCCGGTTTGGGGAAAATCACAGACGTCCAGGTGAGGGCTAATGTTATAATTCCTGGAATGTGGCTGCTTCATGAAACCTCCCTGACTTCCCCCAACTCTACCTTGGTCCTTAAAGCACCCCCACCTACACACCTCAGATGACTCCTATGTCATTCATCCTGTTATGCTTTCATACTCTGTTGCATCATTCTTAGCTCCTCCCCACCAAAGTTCTTGATTCAGAACCACTTTTTACTCAATATCTGAATTGCCATAAAACTTCCTTCTGTATCTTCCATCTAACAAATATGCCATAAATATTTGTTAAATGACTAAATACATAATTCAGTGGCTCTCAACAGTCTAAGTGCCTCAGAGTCAACGGGAGCGATTTAAAATATGGATGCCAGGGCCACACCCCCAGGGATTCTGATTGACAGTGTTTGGTGTTTTTGTTGTAAAACTCGCAGGTGATTTCGATGTGCGGGTCTGAGTGGAAAACCAGGGGATCAGGCTGATTCTGGGTGGTCTGCAGTATTACCTGGGGATATCATATCCCCTTTGAATGCCTATATATTTACCTTTTCCTCATGAATGATCAAGGCATGACAGAAATGCCCTGATTATCTCGCCTTTAAAGTTATTCAAAGTAATGAATATGGACTCTACCATATGGGGGTAGTTGGACATACAGCACTATGATATTACTGATTCAGATCGTTTGGTTGCATTTTCCAGCGTGTGCTATCAGTTAGCTTTCCTTGGGAAGGAGAAGGTAAATTGCTGTTTTTCACTAGACATCTGGAATCTGACTGACTGACTTATTTTTAATAGCTATGGATCCTAAAAACACCAAAAGAGGAAGGGGTTAAAACACGGCTCCTTCTAGCACAGAACTCAAAGTCTGGCAGTGGTGTGATTGTACAACTGTTTTGACCTCAGCAGGGGAAAGTCTTTATTTAATTCTATGTAATGTGTATATAATAATATCATTTTAAGGCACCTGCTTCAAAATAGAAACTGGGATGTTGGAGATAATAACAATAAACAAAAATTAAAACCAAACCGGGCTCAGTGCCCAGGAAAACTATCAGATTCCAAGAACTGGGCAAGCAATAACGTAATAGAGGGAAAAAAGTCAGGAATGGATGAAGTTGTAACTGCCTCCGTTAAAAATGACCACTCTGCAGTGCGATTGCTACTGAACAAATCCGTGGGGCATTTGTTGGGTGGGTGGAGTTCCTGCCCTTCTCATTTCAGTGACAAACTTCCAATGGAACTTGCCTTCCTAAAAGTGTCAGTCTCAAACATGCCAGTAATTACAACAGTCTTGCTTTATGTTTGAACTTTTATAATGCTATAAACTAGTTGGAAATAAATGGACCAGAGATAAAAATATGAGTTAACTGAAGTCAGAAGGAAAGCCTTCATGTTTCCCAGGATGCCTAAATGTCGTGTGATTTACATAAACAAAGGAGGAAATCCTCTTTTGTGTGTTTAGGGGTGTGTGTCTAATACAGGAACCCATGTTTTCCTGTTATTGAAAAGCATTCTTTAATCGTTTAAGCACATTTTAGGACCCACATATATTCCAGGTGTGTTGTTTCCCTTGACATTAAAACAGCAGAGCAGGCAGGGCATGACTATCAGAGAAACCTATTAGAGCTTCCCTTTGTGTCATATAGACACATAAAATAAATGAATTAAATTAAGTGGACAGACAGCCCTGGCAGACTGGTAATATTGTGTGAATTTAGTGAAGGGAATGGTTGTTCCTAATGGGACTTAAGCAGACTTATACATGGAGCTGTAGGCTAGACAGGCCATTTGTGAATGGAAGACTATAACATTTCCTTGATCGTGGGTGTTAAGGGGATGATGACTTTTTAACCGTGAAAGTAAATGTAATTGGTGTGAAATGTTCATAAGCTTCTAGCCAAATATAACTGAATAATGGGCAGTAAACCTAAGCATTATTTGAAATTTTTAAAAAATGTGTGCTAAATTCTGGTTAGGAACAAAGGGAGAAGATTGTACTGAGATCCTAAAAACAGTCCAGTCCTGTACCATAGGGTTCTTACCAACCCTAAAGGCAGGGTGCCCACATTTCTTTCCCCTCTTGGTCACTGCTTTCAGGACCCCAGACACTGAAGCTGTGATAAAACTCTGGTATGTGTGAAGGAGAGCCTTCTTACCACCCATCATGACTGGAATAGGTGTTTTCTGTCCTTCATCCCACAAGGATTCTTTTTGCCATCTGTTGAGCATTTGCATGGTTATTTGCAAGTGTGGGGTCTGTGGGCTTATTTGAAACTAAGAAAGAATGTAGCACTGATGCACAGTCTTACTAGGATTGCATTCATTACAAGGAATGCTTTCCACTTTTCCTGGCTCCTTTAAGAGCATCGTTTCTATTTAAACTTACAATTCTTACAGGCAGAGCTCAGGAGGAGCTTTTAGGAAAACCCTTTTAAAATACTTAATCATGGAAGTAAGCAGACAGAGAAATATTCAGAGTGACTCTCTCCTGGTGGCTGGTACTTGACCTCTGTCCGAGAGGTGACAAGGTCCATCCTCAGCATGGAAGGGAGAACTGACTAAGGCCAGGAGGAGGAACTGTCCTGGCCCTACAGTTGTGGTGACCTCAGGAATATATGTGGAGAGGGGCAGGGGTTATAATCAGATGCAAACTGGATACAAACTGACTATATTTTAAAGCCAAATAGTTGGGTTTTTTTTTTTTTTTTTTGAGTGAAGTATTACTTCTTATCTTCTCACTAAAGCCTGGAATATTTACACTGGACTGTAACATTAGAAATATGCATTGCAGCTCCCTAGGGGAACCGGTAACCTGCACTGCCTTTAAAATGCAGCCTTTCCTAACTACCCCTACCTGATGCCTGTCAGCCCCATATGCTGCTTTCCCTGCTAGACATCATTGTGCATTTGTAGCCTCCATTAGAGGAGCCTGGTGTTAATTATTCCTGTCGTGTTCAATGTGAGTGGATGATGGCATAAATGAAGCTGCCCTTACAATTAAAATTATATTGTAACTGCTTGAGGGTGCACGTTATAATTTCTATTTCTTTTGAGTTCACCTCTTACTAAAGGTACACATATTCATTCATTTTCTCTTTCTCTCTGTACTTATCTCTCCCTCTCCCTCCCTCCTTCCCTCCCTCCCCCCTCTTCCTCCCCCCTCTTCCTCCCCTCTGTACTCATACACATACACATGTACATACACACATATGTATATTTATCTCTCTCTATACACACAACAGATATATCAGCTTTTCTCTCGCTCTCTCATTGCACATATGTATGTAGGTATAAGATAGACACACCACTGAATGAGGACCCAAACCACCCTGCACACCCACTAATCTGATTGGTCTTTTCTTGGCAGTGACAAACAAGAAACCCACACAGGCATCCATTACGAAGGTCAAACAGTTTGAAGGCTCCACGTCGTTCGTGCGGAGATCACAGTGGATGCTTGAGCAGCTTCGCCAGGTTAATGGCATCGATCCTAATCGGGTGAGTGAACTGTCCAGTGCTGAGCGAAGGTGTTCTTTTCACACAATGACTCTCTCATTGACCTTGGCAGGGTGATGGTTGTCTGAGTCATTTTTAACAAGACTATTGCTCTATTTCAGTTATGTGGCTAAGACTTTTTGATTCCTGTGCCCTTCTTACGGGAAATTATAAATCTTTTCATCATGTTTGATGGAGGCACCTAAGGGGATGGATATTGAAGAAGTGCTACTCCAGTAATATGTTTATCAGCCAAGTGCAAAGAGCAGAGTTCAGATAATCACATCTGTGATTATCAATATGAAAAACCGTGTTCATCGAAGCTCCATTCATCTCCTAATGCCACCAGTGATGAGGTTCATTTACCAAAAATCAAATAAATGAACTGCCCCTTAAAAATGATGTATTAGGATTCCATTGGATTTAATAAGAGAATCATTCCATGGTAGAGTTATGTATTCCAAGTAAATTCCGTTTGCTCACACACTCACCATAAAATACATCAATAATGAGGGAAAAGAAAATGTAAAATGTAGCTATATACTAAAATAGTAAGGGGTAATCTTTCCCTGCCAAAGGTGAGGGACAAGATTAATACTGTTCAGTGCCAAGAACCTAAAGGAATCCTTTCTCGAGTAATTGGGAAGGCAACGCATAGTCTGAATTCTGACACAAGTTGCTATGCAGTTAAGCTAAAGGGACTTCTGTGCTCTTAACTTCCTGGGGACATCTAAAAATGCCATGAGATTTGAGGTCTGCTTGATAAAGAGAGAAAGGTATACTCTCTGTGCACCTAGGTGCTAGTAAAGATGAGTCTTGTGATTAGGACAAAAGTCTTTGAAAGGTGTTTTAGCCTTTATGAGTCTCTTAACGTGGTGAACTGGAAGCAGCAGTTTTTATAGCTTGAGATCAGTCGTTATTTCACTGTCTTTTCCAGGATTCTGCGGAGTTTGATTTGTTGTTTGAAAATGCTTTTGACCAGTGGGTAGCCAGCACGGCCTCAGAAAAATGCACCTTCTTCCAGATCCTCCACCACACCTGCCAGCGCTACCTCACAGACAGGAAGCCAGAGTTTATTAACTGCCAGTCCAAAATCATGGGAGGTGAGTGGGCGTTTGTGTGACTTTACTCATTCTGTTTCCTTAGATGCACTTTTACATACAGTTAGGTGTTCAGCAGCGTAATTAAAGACCAGAAAAAAAGAATCCAGACGCTCAGAGCTGGACCGCGTGAGGACCACTCCGGGAGTTCATCGTATGCTAATCTAGACACAGTGGTATGCTTTCACTCTTATCCAAAAGCTGATCTTTTAAAAGGAATTAACTCCTTAGCTAAGATTCTTTGTACGATGAGAACAAACCTGTCCCTTTATTAGAAAAACCTTTCCGTTTGGTTTCTTCCCTACCATTTCATCGCAGAACACTCTCCTGGGTTGCTTTTTCCTAGTATTTCTCAAGATATTTTACAAATATTGATATGACCGTTCCTACAGATACAGTCCCTTTCTTTCAAATAGCACCTAGTCTCACATTTATTCCTTGAATGGCAGACAGAGCTGAAGTAGGATGAGTGCTGTAAGCCAGCCTTAAGGAACGAGTCCCAGCGTTGGCAAGTTAATGAGAAACACTTAGAGGGTGCTTAGCACATTTCTTTTAGGTGGCATTTCTTTTTAGAGACTTGAAACTGTGCTAAAAATATAAAGCCTTGCCAGTCACTATGGGAGTTGAGGAAGAGTGTGTATATTATTGGTCTTTTCACTGACCTGTTCTCCTGGTTTTGAAAGCATCTTTTTAAAAATGTACCAACTTTGTCTTAATCCAATGTAAGTGAAGGTCACAACAGAGACAGTACACCTTCCCCTTGGGCTGTATCTATCTTTCATACGAACATGAGGCAGAATCCATTGTTCTGTCCCAACAGCTGCTACGTACACTCTCATTCTGCCATTAGTCTGCTAGGTATTGTGGGAGAAAATGCTGTCAATACTTCATTATTTGCCACTGAAGTGTCAGTGTGCCTCTTCAGTAGGAAGTTGCTCACATCATATGAACCTTGAAAGGCCTCTCTTAGATGCTGATAAAGACTCTTGTGTTATCACTTCTCTGTTTGGTCCTAGAGAAATACGAGGTGATGAGTGCATACTTTCTTCAAAGTGACTACATCCTATGGTACAAAAGTGAAAAAAATATTAGACATAGATGTTGAAAGGAAAGGAACTATCAGACACAAACCTCTTACTGTTTGGAAACCATAATGAGACTCTATCATGTCTGTGCCACTAGTGTTGTTCAAATGGATCCTGCTTTGAAAATCCAGCCTTAACAGACCTGGCCGAAGGTTAAAGGACCCAGGCGGAGGACCACAGATGGTCACATTTTCAGGGAATGGAAAATTGACCAGGCAACCCCAGCTTTCCCTCATTCTTCCTTAGGATCTTCTCTGGTATCCTAGAATCACATTTGTTTCTTGATCTTAAGTTCCTGCTATGAAACATTTCCCCCATCAGTATCAGTACGGTCAGTAGCTTGCCCGGCTGGCCCCTAAGCAGAGTCTCTTCTAAAAAAACAGTGTGACATGTGCATTTGAAATTTCTGTTGCTCTTGGAGACAGACTTTCTCTCGAGCACTCCACTTCTCCAGGTTCCATCCTGGGAGCAGAGGGCATCAGAAGCAGAGGCGGTTCCATGGGGATGACGGCATTTCCTCAGAGTGGAAATATGAGGCGGAAGCAAGGGGGCACAGACTCACTCCTCCGTCCCCATGAGGGAAACAAGCCGCCCCCTTCCTGCGAAGGTTAGGGAGAGCTCTGGGAACTCTCCCCTAAGGGACGGCGCTAGGTAGCCCTCTTCCCTGTTGTCTCGGAAGCTCTCATTTCTTCTCTCAGAACAGGCCTTTTCATTCCTCACTCTTAGCTCATCATCCACCCACACAACATGTTAGTACTAAGTACCTACTATGAGCTAGTCACTTTGTTACGTCCTCGATGTGGAGAATCATTCTATGTTTGGTCCCTTAATAGACCCTAATTGCCACTACCCAAACCCCAGCCTGGCAGGTCCCTAACAGCCTTTCCATATGCATTACCCTCTCGAATATCCTCAGACCTTTCCACATGTTCCCACCCAGCTGCTTCTGTCATTGGCCCAGTCTTTCGATGTCTTCCACTGCCCTATGAACCCCAGATTATGCTGAGTTGAGACGAGAAGCTATATATCCATAGTTAAATTGTTGGTATGCATAGTGCGTAAAACTAAAGATTGATCTCCCGTAGTGAGAAAGATAAGAAGTTAATGAGACCAAGTGCCAGCATTGGCTCTGCCCTCTGTGACCTGAGATGTGTCTCTCATCTTCCTTAGACCTCAGTTTTCCCTGGTGTACCATATGGGGGTTAGACTAGATGACATCTACAATCTGTCAGGTCTGTCGTTTGAGAATCTGTAATTCATAAGTTATAGCTTTATTGCGTAGGTTAGTCACTTCTTAATTTAAGAATCAAATAAAAGATTTAGTGCTGTTAAATATTGCCCAGCTCTAGATTCCCAGGGAAGGCAAAAAAGTTGGAATTAGACACATTGTAATTTGTTGGCACCACAGACATCCTTAATGAGTACAGCCTGTCTTATTTAAACAGTCGCCTATCCTTGATAACAGTTGTACCAACACACCCTAGTTAATTAGCATGTTGATTAGTCTTCCTTTCTGCCAGTTATCACAATTCGGAGACTTAAAAAAATTGTGTAGTTTTCAGGTCACTACATTCTGACCCCTTTAACTTTTAGGGTACCTACCCCATCTTCAGCAAATGAGATCTATTCCAAATTTCACAAGATCTTTTGGTTTGTCCTTACGGTATGGGCCATAAGTGCTAGACACAAATGGTTTTCCATGCTGTGAAATGTGATAGATTTTGTAATTTTAGAGAACTGATGCTCCTGTTGGTGTGCTGTCCTCCATCAGGTTCTGTACATACGTTACCTCATTTAGTTTTTACAGCAGCCTTTGGAAATACAATTTATTATCTCCATTTTACTGAGAAGGAAATAGGATCAGAGGGGTAATTGAACAGCTTGCCAAGGATCGTGTAGCCTTTGTCCTCAAGTGGCAGGGCTGAGATTCAAACACAGGCCCTCACCACTCTAAAACCATCGTTTTTGGGGTCACTGAGTGGCACGCTCCAGGGAACATCATTGACATTGTCTTTGGTATGAATGGTGCCCCCTGGAGTTGTGCAGGAATTTTGGGATATATTTTAGCCAGCACATTCCTAGGTATTAAAAAAAGGAGCTAAGAGGAGAGGGCCAGAGATTATGAGCAGTTTTAACTCTTTTCCTACTTTTATTGAGGTATATGATTAAGATAATATGATGGAATCATCCAAGACCTTTAAAATCATTTTGCTTTTTGTTTTTTCTTTGTTTTTGTTCATGAGAATTTCAATATATTAAAGAGATGAAAGTGAGGCTATTTTTAGTCAATGGGGAAGATGCTGGAGCCCTGGCCCCTCACCAGACCTCTTAGATATTTTGTTTCTGATCTAACCCCCGTCATTGGGAAAACTGAAGGCAAGTGATTTTGAAGGACAAATCCGTCTGATTCCCACTGAACCATAGTTTCTTTTTTTTTTTTTTTTTTTTTTTTTTTTTAATTTATTTTTGGCTGCAATGGGTCTTCATTGCTGCGTGCAGGCTTTCTCTAGTTGCGGCAAGCAGTGGCTACTCTTCGTTGCGGTGTGCAGGCTTCTCATCGCGGCGGCTTCTCTTATTGCGGAGCACAGGCTCTAGGCGCGCGGGCTTCAGTAGTTGTGGCACGTGGGCTCAGTCGTTGTGGCTCATGGGCTCCAGAGCACAGGCTCAGTAGTTTGGCGCACAGGCTTAGTTGCTCCGTGGCATGTGGGATCTTCCTGGACCAGGGCTCGAACCGGTGCCCCTTGCCTTGGCAGGCGGATTCTTAACCACTGCACCACCAGCGAAGTCCCCCATAGTTTCTTTAATACCAATTCAAATAGGATTATCATTTAAGCATCTACAGTTTCATGAAGTTCTTCTCTTATATTTATTGATTGTGTATATTCCATATGGCCAGGTTTTTCTTCTTGGGGAAAGTCGGTTACACAGAAATAAATTCTTTGGATTGTTTGAAATTCTGTCCTCCAAACATGATATTTCTTTATCTCCCGAGGATAGACTGGGGAGCTTTGATCTTCTGGTGCTGGTTACAGGATCCAGGAGACGTGGCCAAAGTCTACAGTTGTGAAAACCCCCATAAATTGAAAGACAGCGGGATGCTCTAAGCAGGTGTGAAGCGGAAAGCGTTGGTTTCTTCTGCCTTAGTCAGCATCTTTTCAGCCATCTTCTCTTCTCTGGATGGTTGAAGGACTTTGTCCTCAAGCCTTGGTCATTCCTGACCTCCACCCTACCTCTCTCGTAATTCATTCAAGGTCAGTCACCTTTAGAAATACAAAGCCATTATTCACTTGCTGGGTCCCTAAGCTACCAAGTAACCTGCAGAGAAGGAAGGGAGAGGTGTGGAGCGTCTGGCTCCTGGAATATCACACAGCATCAGGAGCGACAGGGCCCTGAAGGTGAAGGCTTGGGTTCACATAGGTCATATTTACTTTTTCTAAGATGGTAGTTTTTTTCTGTCTATAGTAAGCAGAGATGATGATATAAATGATATACTGTTATAGGTGTGATAACACATTTGTACTACAAAGATGCCTTGAAGGAGTTAATCACACATGTAGAACTTCAGACTCTAGAAGAGAGACTTGCTTTCAAGAGAGCAACATGGTCTGCCCCAAGTGGTAGCATCAGTTTACTTATAATGGACCTGTCATATTAAGTCAAGGTCCCAAGGGGGACTTTGTTTTGCTCTCTTCATGCTTCTTGACAAAATGTGAGCAAATCCCTCATAGTTCCCCATTGCTGTTTTATTTACACTGACCTTCTGTAGTGATTACTGTCGGCCTATTATTTTTACGCCTAATTCTGTGAACTAAGGAAATCTTGAATGGTGTTGGCAACTTCTGTGTTAGAACCACAAAATAAATGCTTTGAAACCTATTGTCTTCTTTAGTAAGCGCGGTAAATTATTTGCACACAAAAAAAGTAATTTATTCCTCAAGGCAAGGTTCTGTTTAACCTGAAGCATGTCCTAGCATTTTCCTTGAATTCTGAGTCCAAACACCCTTGGCTACCTCATTCAATTACCTCTCACTCTTTCATCTGTTCTATGCGGGTCATCCTTTAGGGGTGCCCCACCTACATTGTTTGAGGCCCACTTGGTTCCATGAGCATTTACTCAGCACCATCTGTCTGACAGGTACTGAGCTACCTGCCGACATCCAACAACCAAGTAGACACCTTTGCCAACTTTACTTATGTTCCTGGAGGGACATCAGATGTAAACAGATATGAAACAATATGATACACCAAGGTGATGGCTGAGCTGCATTTTAAGGGATGGTTAACAGTTGACAGACACACAAGGGCAGGATGAAATGAGTTCTCTCTTAACTGCAACAGTTAATCTAGACAGTTTCGTTTCAATGTTATCTATATTCAGAATTTGGAACATGGCAGATTGTTTTTTCACGAAACAGGCTATTTTGCAGTGCCATGTATTTTTATCATCATCAAAGGGTATTTCTTAAGCATTGTCTGTCTATGTGCAGACCTTCAGATGATGGTATAAAGCCCAGACTTCTGAGCTCTTTTAGAATTCCAGGGACACAGATGTCTCTGATGTCTGCTTCATAGCAGGCTGGCCCTCATTTGCCCCTGCTGATTGGTATGCTAAAGAAGAACCAGATTGCTTTACTTTGGATTCCCCTGGGGTGGTACAGAATCTCAGGATTCAGACTGTGACTTTGTATGGTACTTTTCTCCCAAACAATGAAGGGGCGTATCCCTGGGCAAGGTGTGCGAACATTTCACCTTGTGAGTGTCCCAGGCATGGGCACGTGTAAGGTGAGGTAACAGATCGATGACACAAAGAGCACGTGTACGCATCCTAACAGGGCTCTTACAAAAAAAAAGTGATCGATATGGTTTTTAATCCAAATATATTAATGTAGTGCTCTAGTACAATCTATAACATTTGCCATAAGTTTTACAGTTCTTCCTCGTGTTTTAATGTTTTCTGTCACTGAATAATGGCTTTGTGGGATGTGAACTTCACCCTCGTACACATGCTCCGACCACAGGCACATTACAAAGAGTTGCTTATTTCTCAAGAATAAATTCACGTGTAATTTTGCCCCTACCACTCAAACTTCAACATACTCGGGGATGCGTGCAGACATACGCTAGTGATTATAATTCACATACCAAGTTAAATCGTATTAAAACCACCATATTGTTGCTTCTTGATGACATGTAGATGAGGGGCAGGCCAGGCTGCTTAGCTGATTCACTGTTATGAGAGGGTCAGGAAGTGTTTCTAATAGTTCTTTAGATCTAGAGGAATCCATGTCATAGTTCCTCGGGTGAGTTTTTGTTACCCTTGAGGAAATAACAAAGTAGCAAACTTCAGTTATCCTGTACCATGATACAAACATGGAAAGTGGTTTATGAGGAGCTTGCCTGAGGTCCCACAGCTAAATAAGGGCTGGAGCTAGTACCTCGGTCAAGGCCTCTCACCTATTCCCCATCCATTCAGTGGGGACCAGGACTTCCAAGTTCCCTCAATAAGCACAGGTCTTCTTTTCCTTGTATTGATTCAGCCAAGCAGAAGAGGAGATAACTCCAATTTAACAAGGTATTTATGAGGCTCAAATTAAAAATTCTGTTTGAAAGTTCTCTCTAGATGTCTGTTAATGATATTGTATACACATGCAGACTTACCCACCACTGTCTCATCACTCCGTCCTCTTCATGGCAGCCCATACCATCCTTTCCTAGACAGCGTGATATTTTATTTAAGTCTTGCTTTATAGAAACTTTTTGGGGAGAGTAAGAAATTAAGAATAGAAACCAAAAATTATGCATCAATAAAAATAATGGTATAAATATTTAAACTATACAATTGGAAAAGCCCAGTCTGGGGGATTTTTTTGCTTTGGTTATTGGAATCCCACCAGTGTAACTGCTACGTCAAACACAAGTTTGATAGATACTGTGCTACACAAAGTACTAACAACCATCTGACACTGGCTGAGCGTTCTTCGGAGCAGGACATTGTAGCAGAAGCTATGAGGTGTTTCTTGATCTGAATCTTTTATGTATGTACGTTTAAAATTTAGGATGACATTAGCAATCGTTATGTTGGGCATTTTGTGTGCTTTCTCATATTTTCTGATAGTCTATTCAATACTTCATCTTACTCCCAAAAGATGAATTAAAAGCAGATGCTTTTATTTTCAGTAAGAAAATTGAAGTAACCAAGGACTAGTTCCTTAGGTCCCATCCAGTTCTATGCGTGATATAAATGACTAGTAACTAAAGAAAAATTGGGTCACAGATGTGATTTTCTCTTTTTCATTGTTCATTGGCTGTAAGCCACATAGAAATGCATGCTGTGGAACAGCTGGTGGGTTATGGTTAGTTGTCTTGAGCCAGAGTGACTTTGTGCATTAAGCGCTTTGTGAATCATCTCTCTCCACCAAAATCTTGAACCAAACCAAAGCTACATAAAGGGGACTTCTGAGGTATCATTTATTGGCATGGCAAGGATCATGAACATATTTTGTCTTTCCCATGGTTAAACAATCTGCAGTAGACGAGAGCCATTTCTACTTTCAGAACCAACCAGAACAGATAATTGCACAACTTGATAAAGTGAAAAGAGCACAGACTAGATTCACTTACCCCCGTTTCTGATGGCATCACTCGTTAGCTCTGTAACCTTCTCCAAGCTGCTTAACTTACACTCAGCCTCTCTGTATCATGGATAGCAACGTATACCTTGAAGGAATGGTGTGGGGATTAAAAGGAATTTTAAAATATTCAGTCAGATGGGATTTTTGCAAAGTGCCAGTACACGTCTGAATATCCTATTAAAAATTACTATATGCCTATTCATAATATTACATGATTTCTTCTAGGATATTTGTCAAAAGCCCTTTCTTATGAAAGGAGTAAGAAAATATTCTTAAACTTTCCTAATCCACGTTGGCCATAAGAATTGCAAAAAAAAAAAATTAGTAATTTCGTTGTTCCAAGTGGGAAGGAGCTGAGCTATATTATAGACATTTCAGACGTCTGGAATGCTGAGTTGTTTGCCTGGTTTATAGAATGCTGAATGTGTCGCATTTTATGTTTGACATTTATAGACTGCATGTGTTACTGCTGCCTTTACCAAAACAACAATGTTTAAAATGTATTGAGTGACACTGTGCCAGAGATCAGGGCGCACAATTCAGGTCTTCTTGTAGGAAAGAAAAAACCTAAAACATGTTTTCTGAACTTTATAAGAGAATAGAAATGTTTTTTTACCACCAGCGTATCTTCAAGCTAGAATATTTCTTTGAGTCCAGTTCTCTTTACACAGCCCCAAAAGGAGACACATGGATCAGAGGTAAAATTGTTTAATATTGTTAGACGGGAAGTGGTATTTCCAAAACAGACATAAAAGGCATGCTGCATGATTCCCATACTTCTAGATTTAGAGACAAATACAATTTTTAAAAGAATTTGGGAGACAAGTTTGCCAACCAGTTTTCTATGTAAGATGTTAAAAAAAAAGCTTCATATCCAGCATCACCAGTTTCACAAAAGAAAGTTTACTTTAATACTAAAAGATACAAAGGACATAAGGGCTAGTCCTTAAATTGGAAACATTTACCTTTATGAAAAACTTACATCTGGTTCTTATCTTTCTTAGTTCACATAGACCAATAAAAACTCCGTCATTGGCATTTAAAAGTTGTTGGTCTGCTGTAACACAGAAGCATCAAGAACTAAAATTACTTGGAATTTTAGTGAAGAGAAGCTGTAAATTCACAAGAACAGTAACTGGTTCTAAAAATGGTCATTCAGTGATTTGTCAAATTCATTCCCACTTCTGGGGGAACCCACTCAGAGCACACACCGTTTGGACAGCAGAACAGATCATCTTCAGGGTGGAAGGCCATAGTCCTATTCCTTCCCTGGAACAGAGGTAAGGAACTTGTGCATAGTAGCTGAGAAACCACCCAGGAATATGAGATTTCTGAAACCTTTAGTGAAGGAGTCAATGAAATGGCCTTTTTTCTCACATTATATCCTAGGCTTTTAAAATTTTCAGCCTTGTATCTGATCATCAAAGTAAGACTGAGCTGCTAAATTCATCATAAGTAGTTATTTCAAATTTGGACATTGATATAAACCTGAATGTGGAGACTTCAGATTTCTAAGACCAAACATTTTTCACCCTTCTATTTGCAATATGCCTACCCAGGGTTGGGTTTATTAGGTGTCTGCAAGAAGCAAGAGCATTAGGATGGTCAAATTGAGGAAGCAAAAGTAGAAGATGCACAGTTAAATTTGAATTTTAGATAACAATGGATAATTTTTTAGAATAAGTATATTCCATGCAATATCTGAGACAACTAAAAAATTATCCATTGTTTGTCTAAAGTTCAGATTTTATCGAGTGTCCTATATTTTATCTGGCAACCTTCATGGGCATCCCAGTTTCTAGCTACCACAACCAATATGGAAAACATAATATGTTTATTGTTATGTAGATAAATAAACTTTATGGTGGCCAATTATTAGGACTTTAAGATACATTGAGATGGAAATCTCCCAAGCATAATGTTAGGTTAGCCGTTCAAAGATACAAACAGAGAAAAGCATGAGACAGACTGCTAAAGAAGGACAATTAGAAGAACTGAGAGTATTCATGTCTTATTGTGGCTATTCTACACAGAAAAATGCTGTGAAATGTGAATTAAAGTATTAATAAGTATAGCAATTACACTAAAGCTCTTTTGTTACCAAACATGAGATTCCTGCTTACTTTTGCACAGGGAGGAAAGCTCAGTCCTGAGTCTGAATGTCTTTGGCTTGGTTTTGAGGAGTTAGTTTCCTGCAAGAGCAGTGAAAGGAGCCTGCCATTGACTCTTGGGGACACCAACAGACCAGAGGCTCTCATTTATGGAGAAAGAGTAAGAAGTTCTAGGGTCTCAAGAACTAGAAGCAGGGCCTCCCTGGTGGCGCAGTGGTTGAGAGTCCACCTGCCGATGCAGGGTACACGGGTTCATGCCCCGGTCCGGGAAGATACCACATGCCGCGGAGCGGCTGGGCCCGTGAGCCACAACTACTGAGCCTGTGCGTCTGGAGCCTGTGCTCCGCAACAAGAGAGGCCACGGCAGTGAGAGGCCCACGCACTGCGATGAAGAGTGGCTCCCGCTTGCCACAACTAGAGAAAGCCCTCACACAGAAACGAAGACCCAACACAGCAAAAATTAATTAATAAACTCCTACCCCCAACATCTTAAAATATATATATATATATATATATATATATATATATATATATATATATATATATATATATTTAGCCTCCTGTCTGACCAGTCTGATGGTTTTCTCAGTAATTGAAGTGACTGGTCTAACAAGGATCCCTTGTCACACCCTGTAGCTTGCCTACAAGCTTTGGCTTATCTTTTTTTTTTTTTTTTTTTTTTTTTTTTTTTTTTTTTTTTTATGCGTTACGCGGGCCTCTCACTGTTGTGGCCTCTCCCGTTGCGGAGGACAGGCTCCGGACGCGCAGGCTCAGCGGCCATGGCTCACGGGCCCAGCCGCTCCGCGGCATGTGGGATCCTCCCAGACCGGGGCACGAACCCGTGTCCCCTGCATCGGCAGGCGGACTCCCAACCACTGCGCCACCAGGGAAGCCCTGGCTTATCTTTTTATACATCGTACTGACCATCTGTAGCCTCCTCTCATTGTCAGGTAAATGAACATGGAAGATAACCCTGGCTTAGCTTTTGGTTGGTTGGTTTGATTTGGTTTTTGTTCTAGCTTCAAATAACATCCAAAGGTGATGCTACTATAGGTTCCATTTACCATTCAGTGGGTCCCACCTATGAAAGGGGAAGAATGTCTTCAGTATTTTCTAACTGTGAGAGCACCTTCAGCATAAACACTTCAACTGCAAGACTTGGGTGACAGGAAGGCAATAAAGTATGTCATTATGTTGAGGTAAAATACATGTTTTAGGAAAAGAATGAGGACAAGTCTTCACTGGCCTAGGGATTTGTTTACTTTGTCTAACTTTTGAGTGGGTAAATTGTGCCTTTTAAACTTAGTGGATGCTGTTAGTGGGAAAGCAACTATTTGTTTTTCTTTTATTTAAATTCATAGTCCATGCCAAAAAGACAGTAGTGGGAAAGACTCGGAGTATTTCTGAGTTTAGATACCTAAGCAGAAGCTGATTATTTACACTTTGAGAAAATCTAAATTGTCATAATCACTCATAATGCTATGCCCTATAGAAAAGAACTTTCAAGTGGAATCACTATTCCCCTCATTGAACCTGATCGAGAACATTCTGGTCAGGATCAGCTTCAAGTCCCTTATAACCCAGAGAATTAAACAGGACAGAGTATGATGGGTAAAAGGAGCATTCCATGCTTCACATATAAATATTGCACCAGATCTAATCTCCTTGTGATTATGTATACTATTATATATTATTCCCACTATCAGTGTTTCACTCCATCCATCCTATGGACCTATTTTCACAGTTGGTTGATTTTATTGATCTTCTTTCCAGTTCCCATTATAAGAGGTTGAGACTTACAGAGGGGAAAAAAAGATGTTTTTCACAAGGTCAGAGTAGATTCACACATCTGTGATAAAAGCCAAAAGCCTGTCCTGATGGTTGGGTTCTAGTAATGTTAGGTTTCTTAGACACCAGGTGAAGGAGAGAAAAAACACTTGTAATTTTAAGAAAGTCTTTATGGTGTCAGTATACAATCCTTGTGTATCTTCCTTAAGCTTTTGACTTTCAAACTTGAATAAGACAGAAAATATTCTAATTCTTTAAAGGTTTACATCATTTAAAAGCGAATTGTTCATCTTAGAGTTAAAATATATTTTTTCTATCCACAGTATGTTTACCATCTTGGCCATTTGTGTTAGTTTCCTAGTGATGCTGTACAAAATTATTACAAACTTAGTGGCTTAAAACAACACAAATTTATTATCTTCTAGTTCTGGAGGTCAGAAGTCTGGAGTGGGTCTTCAGGCAGCGTTCCTTCTGGAGGCTGTAGGGAAGAATTTGCTTCCATGCCTTTTCCACCTTCTAGAGGCTGCTTGTATTCCATGGTGTGTGGCCTGTTTCTCCATCTTCAGAGTCCCCAGTGTAGCAACTTCAAATCTCTCTCTTTGGCTTTTACACTCCTGCCTCCCTCTTATAAAGACCCTTGTGGTTATATTGGGTCGACACAGGTAATTCAGGATAATCTTACCATCTGAAGACCCTTAAGCACAGCTGCAAAGTCCCTCTTACCATGTAAGGTAACATATTCACGGGTTACAGGAATTAGGATGTGGGCATCTTTGAGAAGCTGGTGTTCTGCCTACGATAGCATTTTTCTAAGAGCTATAATGTACACGATTGTATAATACTGTCCTACATTTAATTTTTTTCCTTTCATAAGATATACTTTTAAATACTACCTATAGACTGTATTACTTGTACTAATCTATTATAATTTAAGACATTTAGAAACACCTAAACTTTTTAGGAAAGCCTAGTACTTAAGTAGCTGAAAGGTCTTGCTATGTGCTAGATTATCCAGTAGTTCCTTACTTTACCAACTGGGATATTTGTACCTTTCTCTTCACGTAAGGAATTGATTTTCCTTAATAATTACACAGGTTCTTTACAAGTTCCTAGGAAGTCTTAGTATTTAAAGTTTTTGATGATGAAGATGTTGTAGGCCATTTGGTTTTGTTAAAAATCATCCTTTTCCTTCGTATTTCCCTTCCTGCATCCTCAGAAAATGATCCTAATGCCCTACTTGTAAATACCTTGGTGGTATTCCTCTTGAGACTGGCAGTCCCTCTTCAGCTTTGATATAAAATGTCAAGGTCAAATATATTTAACACATACTCATCAGACAAGTTCACATTGGCTGGTTGGATTTAGCTCTTTAATTCAGCATACATTTAGAAGTGATCTAACATGAGCCCCTGAAATGCAATTCGAATATTAATTCAACAGTTTTCTGTATTGCTTAGGGTGTGTGCTTCTTTCCCTGTGGTGTTGTTTCTTACACCCTGTCTTCCCAGTATGGTATGTTAGACACTAAAAAGAAAAAGACTTTGCACAGATCTGGGTTTGAATTTCTGATCTGTCATTTACTGTCTGTGGACAAGTTACTTAAACTGTAAGCTTGATTTCCTCTTCTTAAATGGAATAATAATGCTTATTCCATAGGGTTGTTATAAGATTTTAAATAAGGGCATGTATGAGCATTTAGCATGGTATATAGGGAGTACTGTGGAACGTAGTGGTAGCTGTTATAATTAATAATTATATTAATAGAATTATTTTTTTCTTTAAATTCTGCCTTCTTGCTATTGTCCTTCCTTCCCTCCTATTCTGAATAGAATCTGAATTCCAGTCAGACACAGAGGAGGGAGTAGAAATACAGAGATATATAGCTTTCAAAGTGTCCCTTACATCAGATACAGTAGAGGTACAGTCATATGTATTTGTATTTGCATTTTTCTTCTAGGAAAAAAAGCCAGCTAATGGTGATAACACTGATAGTCACCGTACGGAGTTCCTACTATATGCCAGACAATTCTTTTAGTTCACATTAATCCAAAAAAGTCATCATTGTTATCCCCATTTACAGGTGAAGAAACAGGGTCTCCTAACGTTACTTAACATGCCTAAAGTCACATAGATAATAAAGGAAAATCAAGATTTGAACCTGTCTATTCCTAAAACCTACCTTTCCGCCTTTCCCGTTAGAGAAAAGTAGAGAAACTCTTCAAAGGTATCACTGATGCATGTTTTTGTCTAAAAGTTCCAAGTGTTCCTCCAACAAAATGAGATTCTATTCTCATTTCATCAGCAATTAGTATAGTTCTTGACATTGGTCAATACTGTGTTTTCAGGATAACATTTGAATTATAGCATTCATTGCTTTATCACTGTTAAGTTATTTTCCAGTCAAGTGTTTGATTAAGTTCACTTTCCTAATGCTGCCCTTTCTTATGGTGTTTCAGATCTATTTTCTTTTCCTCTAGGAACACATCTTTGAAATCATATTATACTTAAAAAAGAAAATGCAATATTATTTGTTGAAATATAAGATATACATAAACTTTCAGGAATACATATGTTATATAAAGTATGGTACATTTATATTCAACTCTTGTGCATAATAAACACTTCTAGGCCAGCAACATGCACAGGAAATTAAGATGGAGTCCTAGGTAAGGCAGCCTTTGAAAATAGATTATGTATGTATCTTGTTTTGGGAAATAAAAGACTTGGAAGAATGTGTTAAAGCTTTCTTCAATGCTGATTAAGAAAATTCCAAAATTAAGCCTTCCGTCTTTTGGACTATTATACTTCTCAGCTTCATCCTTTAAAAGCTGAGTAAACACAAGTACAAATAGCTGGATTTCTTTCTGATTAAGATTAGGTTAAAAGCTGCAGAAATTTTAAGTTCTAATACAGATAAAAATCAACAGGACCAGTGAGTTACTACTGCTTCTCAACCCTTTTTTTTTTTTCTGTTAAGAAATGGAAATTGAGGCGACTTCCCTGGTGGTCCAGTGGTTAAGACTCCGTGCTCCCAATGCAGGGGGCCCGGGTTTGAACCCTGGTCAGGGAACTAGATCCCACACGCATGCCGCAACTAAAGAGTTCGCATGCCACACCTAGAAGATCCCACATGCTGCAACAAAGATCCCACACATGGCAATGAAGTTCCCACATGCCGCAACTAAGACCCAGCACAGCCAAATAAATAAATAAATATTTTTTTAAAAAAAAAAAGGTAAATTGAAATTCATCATTTGGGTCCATCTACTTTCAATTAGCCAGGCCTAGGTAAATAAGAGAATCTATCAGTAGGATATAATCAGCTTGTTCTTTGTTTGCTGGTGAGAACAAATGGAAAAATAAGTATTATCACTGCTGAACATGGTAGAATTTTTGGATTGTTATATTGATAAAAACGAATGTTTTAAAAATTGACTCTTGGTGCAGTTTGATGTGAATTCACATTTTAAGGCTCCTTCAGCACCACCACATACAAAATAGAGGAAATTAAAAAGAACTAATCACTTTCAGGAAAAAGGTTAAGTATGCATAAACCAGCAACGTAACAGAATCACAAAGCAGTTAGTAGGAATGAAGCTGCTTGCCTGCTGGGCTGCAAGTCTGGAAAGAGGTAGTTTGAATTCCATGCTGTAACAGTGACTAAAAGTACCCCATGCAAAGCAGGAAACCAGAGCCACATTTGCTTTTTGGAACCACAGCTTCTCTGCCCAAGCAAGGAATCTACAAAAAAGCCATGACCAACTGCTCTGTGGGGAAGTGGCTTATAAGAAAGAATCTGCATTCCTGGGGAGGCAACAGAAAGAAGACGTAGTCTCCCACCCAAGACCTGGAGCCAGCTGCCCACTGGCTTGGCACTGGCTCTGCAGTATCCAGAATAGCACCCAGGACAGGAGCCTCAGACCATCACCTTAAGTCCCAGTTGTCTTAGGGGCCAGTACCAGAATCAATAAAACTACACATAGGGGAGAACAGACCAAGGTGGTGAGGAGAAGGGGGAAGAAATTTAAATTCCCCACTCAGGAAGAATGTACTAACCAAAATTTTACAATATATGAGAAATCAAAAAAAAAAAAGGGAATTTACTCCAAATGAAATGAAAAAAACAGCAATTTGAAAATGACTTTAAAATAAATATGCTTATGATACTCAAAAGATAAAGGAATTAGGAAAAAATCAGATATTACAAAACAATACCAAACTCAATGAAAAAATGAGGTAGTGGGAAGGAGAGAATTCTGAAAATGAAAAAATGTAGTCTGAAATACACTGAGTTGTTAGAATAAACTCTAGATTGGCCACAGTTAAAGAACTAATGAATTAGAAAATGACAAATTCACCCATAATGCAGCTCAGAGAGATGAAGAATATAGAGGGGCAGGTGTGCATGGAAGATAGAAGAGGCTCTACCATTCATCTCATAGGAGTTTCTGAAGATGAGTCTATCAGAATGGTGAGAAAGCAGTATTCCAAAAAATATGGGCTAAAACTTTTCCAGAATTGAAGACTCAGATTGAGAATACCACCAAGTGCCACACTTGAATATTAAACAAAGCTATACCTAGACAAAAACATAATGAAGGAGTAAAACACTGAGGACAAAGAGAAAACCTTCAAAGATACTAAAAAGTTTCCTACGGTGGAAGGAAAAAAATGATGGCTGTTACTGGCGTTAAGAGATGCCAGAAGTCAATAAATTAATTTCCAGAAATAACTGTCAATCTAGAATTCCATACCCAGCTAGACTATAATTTAGAAGTGAGAGAGAAACAGATTATTTTCAGACAGGCAAAGATTATTTGCTTCCTCCTCCACCCTTGCTGAAAGAGCTACTAAGTGATATACCTCAACATGGAGCAAAGTGAACCCAAAGGGAAGGAGTAGGATGTGAGAAACAACAGTGATCACGAATATGGTAAAAATACATCGCCAAACTAAATTGCCTAATGATTATTTTTAAATTATTTTGGATGTTTCCTTTAAAAAACGGGAGCTAAAATTCTAGACATAATTAAGGAATATATGCTGTATGTTCAGTGGATAGTTAATCCATGCCGAAGTCTGTGCTGAGAATGATAGAATTACTGAATTAATTTGACTTTGATAGGGAAAAAAAGTCATAGTTGCATCTGTTAGACTTCTGGTTTTAAAATGGTGGAATAAAAAAAGGATTTTCCTCTCTTCTCTTGAATACTATCCAAAATCAACTAAGAGAATGTAGGATGCAAACTATCTCTGATGAGTTGAGTAGCTGTCTCTTAATTGCAAACCCCTGTATGTGGGGAAGGCCTGACAAATACAGTAAAGGTCAAGGCAGACCCCCAGAGAGAGCTCTCATAGCTGTGGTCTCAGAGCATAAAGCCAGCAGAATGAAATGGTCCAAAGTGTATGCTAACAATCCCTTTTTGAACAATGAGCAGATGCCAGAAAAGCTCTGGGAGTTTGATGGACTCAGCTTGGCACGATGCCTGGACAAGCAAGAAAGGCTAAACACAGAATCACAGTCAAAGCCATATTTGTAGGAATCAATCTGTTGATGGAGGAGGAAGGAAACTGAATTCTATGTAACCCTGTGGTACAGATCTCATTTGGGAAAGTAAAGGCCTCTGTCACATACACAGCCCTGTGTCATAGAGAACACCTGGCGCCTTCTGGTCTAGAATGTGGTCTTCTTCCCTCTTCAGTAACATGAACCTCCTACAAATAGGTGTTCAGAAAGGGATCATCTTATTTTCAGAATGGTCATCCCAACAGAGCCAGCGCAGGCAGCTTCATCACTTACTAGGTTAGTCCTTACACAATGCGTAACCTCCCTAAACCATGGTTTTTGTTAAAATAGGGTAATAGCTCCTCCCATATAGCACTGTGAGTAGGATTAAATAATATATGTAAAACACTAGGCATGCCAACACATGATTAAAAGTCAGTAAATATTTGCTAATCCACAAAGAGGTCCAACCATCTATCTGTGAGGTGGAACTCCCAGGGCTGCTAAGCACTGACTGGCCTTCCTTTTCCTCTTGCTGTCTTAAGAGTAGTGATTAAGATCACAGATACAGGAGCAGGAATGCATGAGTTTGAATCCTACCTCTTTCACCTACTAGCCCTATGATCTTGGCCAAATTATTCATCTGGCCCTCAGTTTTCCCATCTGTAAAGTGGGAATAATAACAGTACCTACATCACAAAGTTGTAAGGATTAAATGAGTTAATTCTTGTAGAGCATTTTGTATAGTGTCTGGGATAGAGTAGTTCAGTACATATTAACTATTAGTAGTATTTTTCGAGAATTACAAGTCACACCATAGATACGGTTACCATACTTCTTAGGTTTTTAGGAACAGTCACTTTCTCAGGAATGGGATTCTTTTTTTTTTTTTTAAACATTTGTTTTTCAAAGATTGCTTTATTCTTTTTTTTTTTAACATCTTTATTGGAGTATAATTGCTTTACAATGGTGTGTCAGTTTCTGCTGTATAACAAAGTGAATCAGCTATACATATACATATATCCCCATATCTCTTCCCTCTTGCATCTCCCTCCCTCCCACCCTCCCTATCCCACCCCTCTAGGTGGTCACAAAGCACCGAGCTGATCTCCCTGTGCTATGTGGCTGCTTCCCACTAGCTATCGGTTTTACATTTGGTAGTGTATATATGTCCATGTCACTCTCTCACTTTGTCCCAGCTTACCCTTCCCCCTCCCTGTGTCCTCAGCTCCATTCTCTCCATCTGCGTCTTTATTCCTGTCCTGCCCCTAGGTTCTTCAGAACCTTTTTTTTTTAGATTCCATATATATGTGCTGGCATAAAGTATTTGTTCTTCTCTTTCTGACTTACTTCACTCCGTATGACAGACTCTAGGTCCATCCACCTCACTACAAATAACTCAATTTCGTTTCTTTTTATGGCTGAGTAATATTCCATTGTATATATGTGCCACATCTTCTTTATCCATTCATCTGTCGATGGACACTTAGGTTGCTTCCATGTCCTGGCTATTGTAAATAGCGATGCAACGAACATTGTGGTACGTGACTCTTTGAATTATGGTTTTCTCAGGGTATATTCCCAGTAGTGGGATTGCTGGGTTGTATGGTAGTTCTATTTTTAGTTTTTTAAGGAACCTCCATACTGTTCTCCATAGTGGCTGTATCAGTTTACAAGGAATGGGATTCTTTAAACATAGAATTGACTGATTTTGTTTGTTTTTTTTTTTTTTTGGTCGGGGTGTAATACCCTATTGCTAGATCATGTATTCCAAATTTTGGTTGATTTTGATCATAAGCAAAATTCTGTTTTGCCAATGGTTAGTTATTTTTTTTAAGGTAGATCAACACCATGTGTTGAATAAATTGGTTGTGGGCTGGTACCACCCTTGAATAACTTCCGTTATGAGGCTAGAGCAGAGATCTGCAAACTATAGGCGTCAGGCCAGATCCAGCCTGTTTGGTAAAAAGTTTTATTGAAATACAACCATGCCCATTAATTTACATATTTGCTTATAACTTTCACACTACAACAACAGATTGAGTAGTTATGCCAAAACATCATGGCCTTCGAAGCCTAAAATATTTACTATTTGGCCCTTTACAGAAAAAGTTTGCAGACTCCTGCCCTAGAGTAGTAGTTTTCAGTAAACTTTTAGTTAGTCAAAAACAGCATTTCTGGATGCATTTGATTATGGGCTTTGGCGTACTTTGAAAATATAAAGGGTAATGCAATTAGAGGGAAGTTGGCAGTGATATGGTTCCAGTCCCCCATAATGTTTTTTGTGACTGCATAAATCTGTCAGTCTACAAGAAGACGGTAGGGAATCCCACTCCTTTCTCTTAGTGTGGGAAACATCAGATTTGGGACCTAAGAGCTTGCTGCTGATCTTTTTGTTAAGGGATGCTGTCAAGGCCAATATGTCTAAAATTAGAGAACAGAAGGAGGGCAGACAACAGGGACAGACATGCAACTTCCACTCATAATCACAGAACTCAAGTCCCTGTGGGGTTGCCTGGCCGGGTTCCCTGTTGAGAAGGGAGATCTCCGATGGACTTGGATCATCGGGACTATCTTTTTCTTTTCTTTCCTCTTCTTTGCTTTGGATTTTTTGTTTCATTTTCTTCAGAATGATTGACTTTTTAATCTCAGCTTATAGAAAACATCGCTATTTAAATCTGTTGGGAATGTTTAAATGGGTAGAAAGTAGGCATTAAGTAAGGGAGAGCATCGTGTGTGTGTGTTTTAGTAACTTTATTTTCTAAAAATCTATCCTACAAGTGTTTTTTTCCTACATCTTCACTTCTTTAAATAGAAACAAGGGTAAAAGCTTATCATGATACGGGTTTAGTCAGCCAAATTCAGCTTTTAATAAGTTAAGGTCAACCAGAAGTTCTGCACTTGGCTGCTACAAAGCACTGTCCTTCCAGCAGCATTGCTTGCTCTTCTCACGTCTTTTCCCAGCGATGGAGTCTGTGGCATCAGCTGCTGAGAGGGAGGGATGGAGATTATAGACTGTTATGGCATAGAGCACATACTGATACTCTCCTGAATAAGGAACCTCCTGGCTTTGCCAGAGAGTGATGGCAAAAGAGGAGATGTCAGCTTTGGATGTTATGATCTCTTCTGTCAGGAGTCGTGCAGCTCCCTGGGGGTACGTGCCTCCTGGGTGGTAAGGAGGAGTCTGGATGCAACCGGTCACCGATCTTGCAGACATCCTGCCCATTTCCATGACTACACACCACAACAAATACATCTGTTGCTCATTTAAAAGCCAGCAAAGCTCTCAGTTGGGAAACTGAATCCAGATCCTCAACCAGAATTTAACAAGAAGGAAAAGATTCTCTTGGTTGCCAAACTCCAAGAGGTCATTAGCTGTTGTTCTTCCTTTTTAGTTCCTATTTCCAGCCACCGTCAGCTCACCAGTGCCTCTCGGACACTTATGCTCCCTAGGGATGACCTAGTCTTTCTGGCAGACCTCCCTTAGGGTGGGAAAGTCCAAGATAAAGATGCTCATCTACAGCTAGTCAGGTCAGAGCACTAGCCTAGACCTCTTTGAGTAATAACGAGTGTTATGTTTCCTACTCATTTGTTGCCTTTCTATTTAATTTGACCAACACGTTCTGCCCTAGCCTTCACTGAAATGAGCCCAAGTCCCTGTGTAGCAGAGCTCTGGGTGACTGTGCTGGCAGGTGCTCTACTTGGACTCAGCCCCAAAGTTCTAGGGACAGTTCCAACCTGCTCACGCAGTTCCTCCTGCCCACCACCCCCAGAGCCACGGAACAACCTTTTGCTGCCTCTTTTTCTTGCTTTTGACTAAAGTATATGTGTGGAAAAACTTAACATGTGAATATGCCGCTTGAGGGTACAGCTGGGTGGCAATAAATGATCAGATCACTAATGGTGGATCTGCTTCTATTCCTGAACTTAAACCAAGAAAGATAGTAGTCTAGCTTCTTACCAAGAGTGTCCATTTAAGCATTGCCATGGAAATAAACTGCCTGGTGGCCCTTCAGGTTTGCACAGTTCTCAGACTCCTTTTCGTCTTTAAGAATACTAAGTTTTCCTGTGTTCGGCAGAGCTGAGGAATCTGTCCTAGTTTCTTCCATCTTCCCTGCTGTTTCAACGTCTTGTTTTAGATCATTTGTGTCAACTTACATTTATTCAAAATAAGCGAAGTGTTCAATTACCTGAAAAAGAGAATAGAAAAAACTGCAATGCCACAGATTCCCTATAACTTCTAATAATTACGCCTGTATCGACTAACATGTGAATCAAAATATGCATGTTCTTGACGTCTTCTAGTTCACAAAAGGGAATGATTGCTGCCTTCTGTCAAGTTAATGCCGATATGATGATACGTAAAAACATTCTGCTTGCAGCTGCAAGTTAGCAAGCCATATAAGGGAACGCTTTAATTATAGCTTCATCCTGCAGTAAAAGTGCTTCATTAGACTTGTGTAAGATTTTACTTGAAGCTAGATTTCTTTCTGAAGATTTACAGAATTAAGAAAAAGATTTCTTTTCCTATTCATCTTCCTCTTTCACTTGTTGACCTTGATCCGTACCTACTTCCACCCTAGTTTCCTCCTATAACAAGAACATAAGGAAATTTTAGTCTGTCAGTTAATAGATACTCTCTTGACTGGTTGCTGACTTTCACTTCAGAGTTATGAGTTTTCAAATGCTATCTGTCTTTAGTATTTTGACCAGGTCTTCAGTGCAAAATAAATATTTCACACTTACAAAGTCCCTTTCTGTACTGAATCGAGTGGTACTGTTTTGCATTTTGCCAGTAATGTTATTAAAAACCGTTCAAGTACCAAAGCTTGAGTGTGATTTCATACATATCTTCAAGGATGTCACTCACTAAAAGGTGAGCAAGGGTATTGCTCTTGGCTGTCTTGAGTGGCAGTGAAGGGTGGAGTGACGGCTAGCATCCCACTTCTCTCTGCTGCTGTTTCCAGTCCTAATGGTCACAGTGACTGCAGTATATGGTCTGTCTTGTACCGTACACTGTTTCTTACCGTGCTGCCGTTTTTTCTTTTAGTTTACCCATGGATACATTTTTGATAAGAAGGCAAGTAGAAAATGGGTATTTGAATCTACACTGCACAGAGAAAATGACATTTTGAATCTTGTTACTAAGAGTAGCTACAGCTACAAATTCAAAGCAGAAAATGAGATTTTAATAATAATACTTATACTAGTGTATTAAAGGCTGTTTTTATATTTTAAATCATAAAATTAGGTTAATGCTTATTTTTCAATAGCACCTATTTTTTTATCCTTATAGTACAGAATTGAGTAAAAAAGAACTTTCTAAAACAAAATTTAGTATTTTTAATTAGATAATGTTATGGACTGCATGTTTGTCCCCCCCCCCCCGTAATTCATATGTTAAAACCCCAACCTGCAGTGGGATGGTATTAGGAGGTGGGGCCTTTGGGGGGTATTAGGTCATGAGGGTAAAGCCTTATGATGAGATTAGTGCCCTAATTATTAGAAGAGAGCGTCTTCCTCTCTGTGCTATGTGAGGACATAGCAAGAAGACGGCCATGTACAACACAAGGAGAGAACCTTTCATTTAGTTAAATAAAACACTTTTAAGGAAGTCTTCTAAAACTGGATACTCTCCTCAAAATGTTTTGAAAATGTGAACATCATCCCTTTTATTGGTCAGGACAACACTTGGTTATGCTATGATAACAAACATATGTCAGAATCTCAGTGGCTTAACAAATAAGACGTTATCTCTCACTTCAACAAGTTCCGTGAATTTAATTCCTCTTGAGGGCAGCTTTTAAGTGGTGACTCAAAGATCCAGTTTGCTTGCATCTTGTTGATCCACCGTCTCAACAAGTTCCTTCCAGAGTCAAATTCCACGGGGCAAAAGAGAGCTCCAAGGCCACCCTGGACTTCTCATAACCTCAGCCCAGAAGTGACTCATTGCTTCTTCTTACAGCCTACTGGCTGTATTACCAATCTAACTGCAAGGAAGGCTGGAAAATAGATACTTTCTATGTATCCAGGAAGAAGGAAAATGAAACACAATTTTGTCAACACCTATCATCATTTCTACCAAACCCTTTGTGTGTATCATGGAGAAGCACTATTTGAGATCCATAATTTCTGATCAGGTAACTTGAACTGATCTTATAGAAAGTTACCAACCCAAAGACTCTGCTTTTTCCCTTTCAAAATCCATGATATAGTGTCAGCAAACAAGTCATCTTTAACAAGCCATTCTCCCTTACCCTGGGCGCTCCCTCTGTGTCTCTTGAAACTCTGCTTTTTCATTTCTATCTTTACCATTATAGCTCAGGCCCTTGTCATCTTTTCCTGGAATATTTGCAATAGTCTAATCACTGGCCACCTTACTTCCTTTCATTATTCCCACCCCAACCGGATTATCATTATTTATTCAGCATTGTGTGGTGTCTCTACCTTATAAATTTCAAGGAGCATTAGCCTCTGTATTATTCATGTGATATGTTAACAGTTACATACCTTAAAAGTACCAAAATTTATTCCTCAAAATATGAAGATCCTTCACACGATGAAGATTACAAGTGGCTTATAATGATACTTAGAAAACCCAATGAGTGAAACGCAAGATATTTTTAAATTGACAGAAATTTTTATCTTTTAGACGTGATTCTGTTAACAGTTTAACCTGTTTGTTGGCAAGGGATGAAATATATGAAAAGTTTATTCTTCTAAATTGAGTTTTCAATGCTTAATCCTTTTTATTTTTTTAATCCTTTTTAAACGTGTGGTATTTAAACAGGAGGTGTGAAAAACATGCCTTCCTTCATATATTCTAAGTAGAGTAAACACAGGAAGAAGCAAAATCTGTTTCGGTTTTCACTCACTTTGTGTGTCATCTTTTCCCCACCAGAACCATAACAACCATTTTGGAAATAGTGCTGTTTCTTTTGAAAGTAACATATTCTATAGCAATCAAATATCCTGAGCTTGTATTCTGTACATTATTATATCTTTGACAGAATACAAAGAAATCCCAAACAATTTAGAAAAATGCTGTAAAACTGGAATTTTATTTCAGGACATCCAGAATTTGATCCTTTCTGTGTGCTGGTTAGAATAGCACAATCTAAGAAGAATACCAATGAAAATAATGATTTAGGCATAAATAGTAACCTCATCACATCTTTGTAAAACCATTGTCTTCATCAGTTCACTATCCATTCAGCAAGCATCTCTTGGACACCTAATAAGTGATAGACATCGTACCTGGAAATGCCAGAAAATAAAGGGGCTTCCCTTGTGATCAAGAATAAGTACAAATAAGTAGACCAACAGTTTGGGTGCATTATAATAAAATACTTCATCAGAGAAATGCTAAGTGTTCTATGGGAAGCATAGACAGAATGGGAATCAGAACTGAATTCCAGAAAGAATAATTGTGGCTTAGGTTACCAAGGTGATGAAGAGGGAAGGAAAACAGCATGTGAATGTCATGTTCATATCCTAAGTATAAGCATACATCATGCGGCTGGGACAAATGAAAATCTACCCTTGGTACTTTAAGACTGGGTACATATATACAATGGAATATTATTCAGCCATAAAAAAGAACGAAATAATGCCATTTGCAGCAACGTGGACGGACCTAGAGACTGTCATACTGAGTGAAGTAAATCAGACAGAGAAGGACAAATATCATATAATATTGCACATATGTGGAATATTAAAAAAAATGGTACAAATGAACTTATTTACAAAACAGAAATAGAGTCACAGATGTAGAAAACAATCTTATGGTTACCAGGGGGGAAAGGAGGGGAGGGATAAATTGTGAGATTGGGATTGACATATACACACTACTATATATAAAACAGATAACTAATAAGGACCTACTGTATAGCACAGGGAACTCTACTCAAAACTCTGAAATGACCTATATGTGAAAAGAATCTAAAAAAGAGTGGATACATGTACACGTATAAGTGATTCACTTTGCTGTACACCTGAAGCTAACACAACATTGTAAATCAACTATACTCCAATAAAAATTTTAAATGAATAAAATAAAACTAGGATAACAAAGTGAGGAAAAGAAAAAAGATTTCGCCTCACAAAGTGTATCCTTAGGAAACTCTTATGATACCAAAAAAAAAAAAGTGATAATAGTTACACAGATTTGAATTCGAATCAAGATTCTGTCACTCACCAGCATTATAATCTTAGGTGAATTTCTGACTTTTATCAGTTTTAAGAGGGGGATAAGAGTATCTGTCTTAAAGGGTAGCCATTAAGCTTTATAAAATAATGGATGTAAAGCATTTAGCACAACCCCTGGTACACAGCAGGCACTTAGCAAGTCATAGTCCCTAGTAAGAAGAGTACAAATGGAAATGGGTTGCATTTGTAACTTTCATAATAGACATCCACGTCTACAGTCGGTTGAGCATTCTTTTTTTCAGTTTGTATCTTGTTAATATAAATTGAAAATATTTGTGTTTAAAATGATACAGAATAGATTAAAATTCTTTATGTAACTGAGAATAATTCGATTCAGTTGATGATAATTGCAGTGGATTTTAATGACCAGTTGGCAGGAGTTTTCAGAGCATTCTTCTTAGGAAGTAAAATGTGTCACAGGAATTCACTAGTAATCAAACAAAATACATGTAGACTGTAGAATAACTAACGAATAGTCACGAAAGCCATTGGAATTTTATATCAATTTCAAAATTAAGTATGATACCAGAGAGATGGTACAACAGCCTGGACAGAAACTGTACTTGACATATGTCAGCATAGCTGCTCACTCATTGCCATATTCCCAGTTTGTCTGTGAGGTGAGATTCTGGTTTTGCATTCACCATATTAAAACAAGAAATTAAATGACTCTCAAGTTCATAAGGGTGCCAGTATGGGACAGAGTCAGAAAGAGAAACTGAAGTTCAGTGAACTGTCTGCTGAATTCTGTTACCCATGACAATGTCTGAAGCGTAATTGACCCAAACTTTGAAATATCATAAAAGGAAATAGGTCATGGCTGCAGGCTGACTTGATTCTCTTATCTCCTAAAAAATAGGATTTAACTACAACAATAATGACCTAATCCAGTAGTAAAGTAACCCCTGTGACTATAATAGAAGGTTTTTGTTATGACCTAATCCAGTAGTAGAGTAACCCCGGTGACTGTAATAGAAGGTTTTTGTTATGACCTAATCCAGTAGTAAAGTAACCCCGGTGACTGTAATAGAAGGTTTTTGTTATGTTCAGCATATTTCGCCTGAAATTTAGCAGCAGGCTTATCTTTGTCTGTGGAAGTTCATCTGTCTTATTTCACCTGCTCAAGGTAAGAGGTTTCCCGTGCTGCACTGTTTGATTCTCGTCACATTGCCAGTTTAAGGACTGAACTATCAGAAGAGCTTTCAGTAACTGAAAGTTTTCCTCACAATTCTTCAGTCCCTTGGACCACATAAATTGGCCATATAAGATATCCCTGGTGCCGTATACATGTACACTTTTCCTTGAAGTGTATGATTTTCCCCTTGGATTTTATGATTATGAAATCAGAGCTGGGCAGTATCATACACTGAAATCACAAACTGGTGTATGGGTACATATTCACTGCTGTGAAGGGTCACACTTTCCAAAGGGGACGCTCGTATAGGTTGTCTTAAGGAAATCAACTGCCTGATTCTCAGCTTCTGCATGTGTTTTTCTTGAACGTTGAAGACCATGATGGAGCTGAAAACCTCACTGAGCTCCAAGCCAGCAAACATGGCTTCTGGGGTCAGCTCTGCAGTACCTGGGATGTGCCTGGAGCAAGTCCTTTCACTTACCCCTCCGACCACACTTTTCTCTCCTAGGAACTGGATGATCCCTAAGTTGCTTTCCAGTGGAAAGCACAGGGATATTAGCTTGTTTTACATGAAGAGGTCACGCTGAATCCCCAAAGAGGCCGATCACTTAATGGCAATAGGACTAAGAGACAATTTGAATTAGTGTGAGGTAAAACATCTCTGAGAAACAATTTGGGCTGGACACATACTACATGTGGCAATCGTATTTTCTTAAAGGGCACAGTAAATTCATTTTTGACTATTGTAAAGGATAGTCAACCTCAGACTTTGTTCTCTATTTCTAGAGCCTCGAACCACTCAACCTTTTATTGTTTTAATCCAAGACCATTTAACTTCCTATTCCATGTTAATAAATTAGCCCTGGTGAGTTCTTTCTCCTTGGTGAGGTTTCTCTATATTTCCCACCCTTTGTATCCTTATTTCATGTTTGTAAAAATGTACTTATGTTCATAGAGTAGTACCAGCCACATAATGCACGGGATGTATAGGTTGGGTACCCTCCTTGGCACCAAATATACAAATAAAGAGGAAAAAGTCAGGAAAACATAAGAAACTCACAGTCTATTTGGCTAAACAGACACTTAAATGGGTAATTTTAATACAGTGTGTTAAATATAGTAATGGAGGCATGAGTAAAGTGCTAGGGAAGCTTGGAAGAGGGAGCATAATCTTATTAACGTTGATGAAGTTACTCTTCTTTTGTTGCTTGTGCTTCTGGGGTCATATCTAGGAAGCTATTGCCTAATCTAAGGTGAGGACGATTTGTGCCTATGCTTTCTCTGTTTCACAGTTTAGCTCTTATGTTTAGGTCTTTGATCCATTTTGAGTTAAATCTGTGTATGGCGTGAGGTAAGGTCCAACTTCATTCTTTTGCATGTGGATATCCAGGTGTCCTAGTACATCTAACTGAAGACTGTTCTTTCCCCATTGAATTATCTTGGCACTGTTATAGTGCCTTTTGGATGTATCGTCCTGACTTAGATTCCACTATGCCAAATTCACCTTGGGTTTTCTCCTGCCTCTCAGGCTATTTCTTCTCAGTGTCCTTTGCAGGCACTTTTACCTTCACCTTACTCTAAAGGCTAAAATTCTTAAAGGTATGGTTTGGGGACCCCTTCCCTTCTCTCTCTCGTGTTGCTTTCTAGGTAAGCTTACCCATTCCCACTCTCTTTCTATGCTGGTGACTTAGAAGTTTCATCTCCATCACAGACTTCTCTGCAGAGCTTCTATAGGAATATCTATTTGCTTACTGACTTCCCTTAGATATTTCAAAGACAACTTAAGCATAAAGTTATCCAAAACGAAATACCTGATTCTCGTATCTGCTCACCCTCCAAGGAAATTTGTCTTTCCAGCAACTTTTTCTATCTTGTAAAGATATATACCTACTTGCTCAAGTCAGAAACCTGGGATTCACTCCCTGTTCTTCCTTTTCTCTCATCTCCCATGTGTAGTCCCTCAGTATATGTCTTAAATCTCTCCACGGCTCTCATCTCCACTGACATCATTCTAGCTCAGGCCACCAGTATCTCTTACTTGAGTTAACTGCAATAGCTTCTTAACTGTTTATTCTGTTTTTTCTCATGCTCCTGTTCTCAGACTATAGCTACAGCAAGAAGGTAAAAAATGACCGCGGTCCAGGTTAACCCTGTTTTAAAACCCTGCAATGGCTGCTAGTTACACTTAATATCCATCTCATTACCATGGTCTATAAGTCCCTACGTAATCCACTCCTGCTTCTCTCCCTAGGCTCATCTCAAACCATGTTCCCCCTTTTATAGCTTATACCAGTCTTTTGGCTCATGAAACACACAAGTTTCTTTTCCCCCTTTCAAGCCTTTGCACATGGATTTTGCCCCAGCTTGTCTTTTCACATCACAGCTTAAATATTAGCTCTTCAGACAGGTCTTCCTTACTGATGCTTCCCCTTCCCTTGAATTCACTATCACAGCAAATTGTTCGTTAACAGCCCTGCAGTTTTTAAATTGTACTTGTGTGTGTGTGTGTGTGTGTGTGTGTGTGTGTGTGTGTGTGTGTGTACATAACATACATACACCTACACATATTGTTTTAAACTATACATAATTTGCCTCTTGTTTCTGGACGAGCTCCTTGCCTGGCATGGGGGGGGTGCAGACAGTGTGTTGGGAGAGCGTGTCTCTTTTACCTAGGACTGTGCCTATGGCAGATAGATAAAAGATGACTGAAAAACATTTCAGTGAATAAACAAACAAACCAGCAGGGAAATTTGGAAAAGATGGGTGACATCTGATGAGTGCAAATTACCAGGTAGTCCAGGAAAGAAAGAGCATCACAGGTTGAGGAATAACCAGAGTGTACATAAAGCTCAGAGGCAAGAAGAGAGATGGTATGTTTGAAGATATTGATTGTATTCTTTAAAGACTGGTGCGATGTATTCTTTAAAGACTGGTGGGATGTTGTGCATAGAGAGAAAATACTTTTATTTTTGCTTTGTTTCATGCTTAATTTTTAAAATATTTCTACTAAACAAAACTTGGAAAATCAAATTTTCTTACCCTTTTAAACATCGTTTATTGCAATTTAATGGGACTGATTATTTTGAACATTTTAGATGCTTTAAACAGATAAGACATATGCAAAAATAACAATTACAATACTTAAAAGAATATTATATTTAAGCCTGTTATGAACTAGCAACACCATGAGTTTAATATATGTCTTCATTATTTCTTTACTTCTTCATAGATCTTCTAAATGTAATTGAAATGCTTATTTTCATGTTTCCTGAGTCTAGAGGAATTGGGTTGGCAAATAGTTGGCTTTGGGACAGGGCACAGCCTGACTTCTTCTCACAAAGTGATTCAAACCTGAGTCCCTGGATATCTCACTGGGTCCCTTTTTGTAACTGGACTTGATGTTTCACATCAGCAGCACTTTTAAGCGCACGGTTTTTATGTGAGTCCGTCTGGTTGATGATGAGTTTTCCTCCAGATCAGGGTACCCTCTGCTTTGCTTGGCCGGCATTACATAGTCCTCCACCATGTCATTATTATACACTGATCTGGTATATTAGGAAACATACAGATGCCTCATTACTATCTTATTGTAATTTGTCATGTTATCCAGCGGTTTCTTCTCCTAGCAGATGTGATCTGAACAGACAGCCAGATTTCTAATGACCACTGACACCCATCAGTCCTTTCTGGAACAGTTTCCATTCTTTTGGCTTACTCATAGTTTCCTGTATTTACCCATTGCTATTGGTACAGATAGACACAAATAATACTTTTATAGAGAGATAACTCCATAGAAGAAATCAAATATCCAAGTATTTTAATAATCCTTACTTATTAAAGTCAATAAAATAAATTAAGCATCCAATTATAGTTATTCTTATTTTAGATTTCAACTTCATTTTTGTACATTTTCTATTAACTCAGCATTAAAAAGTTATGGCTTCCACAAAGTTATATAAAATTATTATAATTATCCTCTTCATGGTCATAACTTTTATTGCTATTGAAGTTCTGACATCACAATTGATAATCACAACTTGTCTAGTAGGACCTGCTTTAAACTGGCTTCTCTTTCCTTTCAGCATTATCCCTGAAGGTATCCTCATTGTCTGGCAGTAAGACATTTCAGACCTGAGTTTTCCTTGCCCCAAGGCATAGAATTCACTACTTTCCAAAGAACTTTGCTTTCTTCGAGCAGAAAACGGCGTTAGCCACCAAAACCTAAGCGCTAGGTTTGCATTTAATTATCAGTGTTGAAAATGATAATTAGCAATAGCAAATGCTATTGCCAATGTTTAGACACTCTTAAGGACAGAGCTGGACCCAGTGTTCCTTGTTATTCACATTGATTTTTTCCAAATTCGTTTATTATACACTCTACCTATAGTAAGAGACTGATAAAATTTTAATGACTGATTTTTCTAAAATTTGTCAAAGAATTAGGCAGTAGAAAGAGACTGGAGTCTGTTGGGGGTGGCCAGTAAGTAGCATGGCATGAAATCAGCAAGGACTGCTTTAGCTGACTGTGTTGTATTATGAGTGTGCCACAAAAGGGTTGAGACAAGGGAGAAACATGATCAGGTTAGCAGTATGGAAAGAAGGGCATGCTATGTTAGAGAACTGAGAGACCAGTGGCAGGAGAACCACCCAGGCCTCTGTGGAGGTCCGGTATGACCTGGTAGGTACTAGAAATAGAGTGGAGAGTTGGGTGAAGAGCGCTTGCTGAGATAAATGCCCTGGACTGCATGAACGTTTGGATGTGATGGAGAGTTAAAGGTGAATTGAGTGTAGGATGCTGGGTGACAGAAGAGCCATTAACTAATAGTGAATTCAGGAGGAGGAAAAGGTCAGGTGGAGGGTGAGGAGGGAAAGAATAGGCTAATATTAAGGTAAAATCCGAGAAGTAGACATGTATAGATTATGTCTAACCCATGTTTATTCTACAGTAAATGTGCTGAATCAGATATAACTAACACTGCAGTGCATATTAAGTTCATACTGCACTGCCAACACTATGATACGTATATATTTTATTTAATTCTCAAAACAAACTCTATGAAAAAGAGGTACTGTTTTTATAACCATTATGCTTATGAGAAAAACACAGGCTCACAGAGTTTAAGTAATTGACCTGAGGTCACAGTGCTAGTACATGGCAGAGACATACTCAAACCCAGAGCTCTCTGACCTCACAGCCCTAACCAAGAAAGGAATGAAACGGACTGGGAAGAATCAAAGTGACGGGGGTTCTGGGGAGGTTATCAAGAAACAGTGTGTTACAGAAGCCCAGGGAGAAAAGCAGCTTTTAAGTCAGCCCACTTGTAGTCCAGTGGCCAAGTGAAGGAAACTTAAGCAGTAGACTTGGTAAGTCATTGATGAATTTGAGAGACAGTGTTAGGAGAGTGGGGTGGAAGCCACTTCACTAAAAGTACAGCGTGCCTGGGAATAGGAGTAGACTCTTCCTTCAGCAATGTTCAGGGTGAGTGAGAGTAGGGAAGGAAAGATGAGCTCAAGTGGAAAGCTTAATGGAAAGACTCTTTAGTGCCAGATAACTGAAGTGTCTAAATGGCTAGTGTTGGCTATGTGCCCAACACTAAGTGCCGTACTTGTACAACCTCATTTATTTTCCCAACAATCTTTTGAGGTAGGTACTAGATCAACCCTCACGGAAGGTGAGGAAACAGACTGAAGCCCAGAGGGTAAGGTATTCATTCAGGGTCACACAGCTAGCAAGGACCACGCTGCCCATGTTGAACAGAATTCGTTTTGGCCAGTAACATTGTAGAGGGTTTTCAAATTGTATCTATCAGGACTTGAAACTGTGGTTATTAAAGTAAAAAGCCCTCGCCTCCAACTGTAATAAAAGCAGAGAGCTGCCGATCATCACTGCCTTACTGCCATACACACACCGAAGACAAAGAACAAAATCAATTTTACCAAACTTAGAGGTGGTTGACCTCAGGAGAAGGGTTCCCTCTTTGAAGCTGCATTTCAGCCACCCTTCTGAGGACAAAAGAGAACCAAAAGAAGTCCTGATGCCCTATAACTCCTGGAAGAACATGTTCATAAGGACCAAGTTTCAATGAATATTAAAAGACTGGTGGGGCTTCCCTGGTGGTGCAGTGGTTAAGAATCCACCTGCCAATGCAGGGGACATGGGTTTGAGCCCTGGTCCGGGAAGATCCCACATGCCGCGGAGCAACTAAGCCCATGCGCCACAACTACTGAAGCCTGTGTGCCTAGAGCCCATGCTCTGCCACAGGAGAGGCCACCGCAATGAGAAGCCCACACACCGCAATGAAGAGTAGCCCCCGCTCGCCACAACTAGAGAAAGCCCGCACACAGCCATGAAGACCCAACGCAGCCAAAAATAAATACAAATAAAATTAAAATTTTTTAAAAAGACTGGTGAATTTCTTTACATATCCTGAGTTTAAGCATTTAAAGGACATGAATACAATCCTAAATGTCTGACCCTTGCCATTGAAAATACTGGGACAGTGAATTGAAAGGAGGGTATGAACTCATACCTTTCATAGGACAGGGAGGGTCCATTGGGCTTTCTCCTGAGTTCTTAGCTATGGTACATGCCTTTGACTTGGGAACAGGCGGAGGTTCCACTAAATTACTTTAACATTGCCAGCAGAAGAGAATCACCTGATAGAATGGTCCATTCTTCTTCCTTTGGTAATACCAGCAATAGATACTCCAAGGTCTCCCTCAAGTAGACTTTTGAGTTTATGGGTTTACAAAGTATTCCTGAACTGAGTCCATTTTTCTTTGTCATCCAGCTGCAGGAAACAAACAAGTTTCATGGTCCCTGAAATTAGCCACCAACTTAAGACAAAAGATAATTCTAGAACTGCCACTTAGCATGCTATATCTGTTCTGCTGCCTCTATAAAGCAAGCCTTTTTAATGTAGTTATATGACTAGTCCATCTATTGCTAAAATGACGAGGACAGCCTGGATTGATTTATTTTTCCTGCTTTAACTTAGCAATCAGTATACTTTATTGTAGCATTTCCCAAAACAGATTCTGCAGAAATCCACCCTAAGATAATCTATGCAGAAGGAACCTGTGAGTAAATATATTGGGAAAATTCTGCTAGCAGATCTTTCCTGCTCCCACCCCTACCTTCTTTTGATTACAATCTATGTTAGTATATTAAAGGTTTTCCGAAACCTTTCATTTCCCAGTTTTTGCCAGTTTTCCAAAACTGGCATTTCATAAAGTCATGTACCATAGAATTGAGCTTTCTATGTAGCACTGTTTTAAACCACAGAACCACTTTGGGAAATGCTGACATAGTTGTTCAGAGCTTTGAGGTCAACTCTCAGTTTTCTATGTACTCAGCTTTTTTAGAGTCCATATATAAGTGAGGTCATGCAGGTTTCTTTCTTTCTGTGTCTTGCTACCATGGGCAGGGAGGTGGGGGAAATGGGAACGTGTTGGTCCAAGGATACAAAGTTGAAGTTATGTAGCATGAATAAGTCTAGAGATCTAATGCGTGGCATGATGACTATAGTTGAATACTAGAAGTTTGCTGAAGAGTGATTTCAGGTGCTCTCACCACAAAAAAAAAAGGAAAAAAAATGGTACCTATGTGAGGAGAAGGCTATGTTAAAATTAAATTGAAAAAAAAAAAAAAAAAAAAAAATTAAATTGACTGTAGTTATCATTTCACTATGTATATGTATATCAAATCATCATGTTGTACACCTTAAATATATACAATTTTTATTTTACAAAATGATTTTTTAAAAAGAGCTTCGGGGTCAAGATCTAGGTGAACTTGGGCAAGCTATCTCCCCTTCCTGACCACCTGTTTCCTTAATTGCAAAGTAAGGTAAGAATATATTTCTTTGAGGAATTTGACAGTTTAACATAGCACTGCACATAGTAACCATTCAGTGAACTGTAGCAGTTTCTGCAACTAGCTGATGTTCACACTGCATCAGTGCCCAGCATGGGTTAACAACTCTTCCTTTTGGAAAGCTGACGTAACATAACCTGGATTTGTAACAGAATTTATCTGATTAGTCACTACCACAAAAGTACAAATGAAATTTTAAAATTTAACAGTTTGGAAGAATCTCCCATCTCTAAGGGGCTCCTGCAGGTTGTCCTACACTGAGATGCAGCTGTGTGATTAGTATTGATTAGTCAATGTAATGTAGAAAGAACTTGGTAATTTACCCAAGCTCTCAGATAATTAATGGAGACTGTGAAATAAGAACTAACTTGTTTCACCAGGTGGGACTTTGCATTTAATCACTCTGTAGAAATTAATATCATCATTATTATTTAAATTATTATTCATTTATAAAATGCTTAATGCAAGTCACAGTCCTAAGCAGAACCTCCTTGGAAGTATCACAATTACCATGCAGCTGAATTACCACCGACAGGGGTGGAGATGGCTGCTCATCTCAGGAAGCAGAATAGTATGTACATGGTTCAGAGAGCCTTTAGGACTGAAAAGGGACCCTGCCATCGAGGAACCAAGTTTCCACATGACTTTTCTTGTCTTTTGCTCATATGGCCTCTAATGGTAGAGAAGCTGGGCAATGAAGACTGGAAGTAGAAAAAAAAGAAAACACATCTTGAGTGCATCCTATAGATTTATACCTAAATTAATGTGAATGTCACTAATACTGGACCAGACTTAAGTGAACCTTATGCCTACCCATGAAAATAACCTTGGTAAAAAAAATTAATACAGTAGACAAGAATAGAATAGGAACTATTTAATCTACTCAAGGAATAAATTATTACTGAACACTTTGGGTATACAATATGAGAATTACTAATGTTCCTGGACTACTAACAGTTTGCATATAATAGATCTCCCTGGGCAGAGGAACCAAGATGGCGGAGTAGAAGGACGTGCTCTCACTCCCTCTTGCGAGAACACCAGAATCACAACTACCTGCTGGACGATCATCAACAGGAAGACACTGGAACTCACCAAAAAAGATACCCCACATCCAAAGACAAAGGAGAAGCCACAATGAGATGGTAGGAGGGGTGCAATCACAGTAAAATCAAATTCCAAAACAGGTGTGTGGGTGACTCACAGACTGGAGAACACTTATGCCACAAAGTCCACCCACTGGAGTGAAGGTTCTGAGCCCCACGTCAGGCTTCCCAACCTGGGTCTGGCAACAGGAGGAGGAATTCCTAGAGAATCAGACATTGAAGCCTAGTGGGAATTGACTGCAGGACTTCAACAGGACTGGGGGAAACAGAGACTCCACTCTTGGAGAGCACACACAAAGTGGTGTGCACATCGGAACCCAGTGGAAGGAGCAGTAACCCCAGGGGAGACTGAACCAGACCTATCTGCTAGTGTTGGAGGGTCTCCTGCAGAGGTGGGGGGGGCGGGCTGTGGCTCACCATGGGGACAAGGATACTGGCAGCAAAAGTTCTGGGAATTAATCCTTGGCATGAGCCCTCCCGGAGTCTGTCATTAGCCCCACCAAAGAGCCCAGGTAGGCTCCAGTGTTGGGTTGCCTCAGGCCAAACAACCAACAGGGAAGGAACCCAGCCCCACCCATCAACAGTCAAGTGGATTAAAGTTAGTATTACTGAGCTCTTCCCACCAGAGCAACAGTCAGCTCTACCTACCACCAGTCCCTCCCATCAAGCCTCTTAGATAGCCTCATCTACCAGAGGGCAGACAGCAGAAGCAAGAACTACAATCCTGCAGCCTGTGGAACAAAAACCACATTCACAGAAAGACAGACAAGATGAAAAGGCAGAGGGCTATGTATCAAATGAAGGAACAAGATAAAACCCCAGAAAAACAACTAAATGAAGTGGACATAGGCAACCTTCCAGAAAAAGAATCTAGAATAACGATAGTGAACATGATCCAGGACCTTGGAAAAACAACAGAGGCAAAGATCGAGAAAATGCAAGAGATGTTTAACAAAGACCTAGAAGAATTAAAGAACAAACAGAGATGAACAATACAATAACTGAAATGAAAACTATACTAGAAGGCATCAATAGCAGAATAACTGAGGCAGAAGAACGGATAAGTGACCTGGAAAACAGAATGGTGGAATTCACTGCTGCGGAACAGAATAAAGAAAAAAGGATGGAAAGAAAGGAAGACAACCTAAGAGACCTCTGGGACAACATTAAATGCAACAACATTTGCATTATAGGGGTCTCAGAAGGATAAGAGAGAGAGCAAGGACCCAAGAAAATACTTGAAGAAATTATAGCCGAAAACTTCCCTAAGTTTTCGGGAAGATTTGGGAAAGGAAATAGCCACCCAATTCCAGGAAGCGCAGCGAGTCCCGTATGGGATAAAGCCAAGGAGAAACATGCTGAGACACATAGTAATCAAACTGGCGAAAATTAAAGACAAAGAAAAATTATTGAAAGCAGCAACGGAAAAACAAAAATTAACATACAAGGGAACTCCCATAAGGTTAACAGCGGATTTCTCACCAGAAACTCTACAAGCCAGAAGGGAGTAGCATGATATACTTAAAGTGATGAAAGGGAAGACCCTACAACCAAGATTACTCTACCCAGCAAGGATCTCATTCAGATTTGATGGAGAAATCAAAAGCTTTACAAACAAGCAAAAGCTAAGAAAATCCAGCACCACCAAATCAGCTCCACAACAAATGCTGAAGGAACTTCTCTAAGTGGAAAACACAAGAGAAGAAAAGGACCTACACAAACAAACCCAAAACAATTAAGAAAATGGTAATAGGAACATACATATAGATAATTACCTTAAACGTGAATGGATTAAATGCTCCAACCAAAAGACACAGGCTTGCCGAATGGATACAAAAACAAGACCCCCTATATATGCTGTGTACAACAGACCCACTTCAGACCTAGGGACACATACAGACTGAAAGTGAGGGGATGGAAAAACATACTCCATGCAAATGGAAATCAAAAGAAAGCTGGAGTAGCTATACTCATATTAGATAAAATAGACATTAAAATAAACAATGTTACAAGAGACAAGGAAGGACACTACATAATGATCAAGGGATCAATCCAAGAAGAAGATATAACAATTATAAATATATATGCACCCAACATAGGAGCACCTCAATACATAAGGCAACTGCTAACAGCTATAAAAGAGGAAATCAACAGTAACACAATAATAGTGGGGGACTTTAACACCTCACTTACACCAATGGACAGATCATCCAAAATGAAAATAAATAAGGAAACGAAAGCTTAAATGACACAATTGACCAGACAGATTTAATTGATATTTATAGGACACTGCATCCCAAAACAGCAGATTACACTTTCTTCTCAAGGGCGCATGGAACATTCTCCAGGATAGATCACATCTTGGGTCACAAATCAAGCCTCAGTAAATTTAAGAAAATTGAAATCATATCAAGCATCTTTTCTGACCACAATGCTACGAGATTAGATATGAATTACAGGGAAAAAAACGTAAAAAACACAAATACAGGGAGGCTAAACAACACGTTACTAAAAACCAAGATAACACTGAAGAAATCAAAGAGGAAATCAAAAAATACCTAGAGACAAATGACAATGAAAACACGATGATCCAAAACCTATGGGATGCAGCAAAAGCAGTTCTAAGAGGGAAGTTTATAGCTATACAAGCCTACCTCAAGAAGCAAGAAAAATCTCAAGTAAACAATCTAACCTTACACATAAAGGAACTAGAGAAAGAAGAACAGACAAAACCCAAAGTTAGCAGAAGGAAAGAAATCATAAAGATCAGAGCAGAAATAAATGAAATAGAAACAAAGAAAACAATAGCAAAGAACAACAATACAGCTAAAAGCTGGTTCTTTGAGAAGATAAACAAAATTGATAAAACATTACCCAGATTCATCAAGAAAAAGAGGGAGAGGAATCAAGTCAATAAAATTAGAAATGAAAAAGAAGTTAAAACACACACTGCAGAAATACAAAGCATCCTAAGGGACTACTACAAGCAACTCTATGCCAATAAAATGGACAACCTGGAAGAAATGGACAAATTCTTAGAAAGGTATAACCTTCTAAGACTGAACCAGGAAGAAACAGAAAATATGAGCAGACCAATCACAAGTAATGAAATTTTAACTGTGATTAAATATCTTCCAACAAACAAAAGTCCAGGACCAGATGGCTTCACAGGTGAACTCTATCAAACATTTAGAGAAGAGGTAACACCCATGCTTCTCAAACTCTTCCAAAAAACTGCAGAGGAAGGAACACTCCCAAACTCATTCTATGAGGCCACCATCACCCTGATACCAAAACCAGACAAAGATACTACAAAAAAAGAAAATTACAGACCAATATCACTGATGCATACAGATGCAAAAATCTTCAACAAAATACTAGCAAACAGAATCCAACAACACATTAAAAGGATCTTACATCATGATCAAGTGGGATTTATCCCAGGGATGCAAGGATTCTTCAATATACACAAATCAATCAGTGTGATACACCATATTAACAAATTGAAGAATAAAAACCATATGATCATGTCAATAGATGCAGAAAAAGCTTTTGACAAAATTCAACACCCATTTATGATAAAAACTCTGCAAAAAGTGGGCATAGAGGGAACCTACCTCAACATAATAAAGGCCACATACAACAAACCCACAGCAAACATCATTCTCAATGATGAAAAACTGAAAGCATTTCCTCTAAGATCAGGAATGAGACAAGGATGTCCACTCTCACCAGTACTATTCAATATAGTGTTGGAAGTCCTAGCCACGGCAATCAGAGAAGAAAAAGAAATAAAAGTAATACAAATTGGAAAAGAAGAAGTAAAACTGTCACTGTTTGCTGATGACATGATACTATACACAGAGAGTCCTAAACATGCCACTGGAAAACTACTAGAGCTAATCAATGACCTTGGTAAACTTGCATGATACACAATTAATGCACAGAAATCTCTTGCATTCCTATACACTAATGATGAAAAATCTTAAAGAAATTATGGAAACACTCCCATTTACCATTGCAACAAAAAGAATAAAATACCTAGGAATAAACCTACCTAGGGAGACAGAAGACCTGTATGCAGAAAACTATAAGACACTGATGAAAGAAATTAAAGATGATTCCAACAGATGGAGACATATACCATGTTCTTGGATTGGAAGAATCAATACTGTGAAAATGACTATACTACCCAAAGCAATCTACAGATTCAATGCAATCCCTATCAAATTACCAATGGCATTTTTTACAGAACTAGAACAAAACATCTTAAAATTTGTATGGATACACAAAAGACCCCGAATAGCCAAAGAAGTCTTAAGGGAGAAAAACGGAGCTGGAGGAATCAGACTCTCTGACTTCAGAATATACTACAAAGCTACAGTAATCAAGACAATATGATACTGGCACAAAAACAGAAACAGATCAATGGAACAAGATAGAAAGCCCAGAGATAAACCCACGCACCTATGGTCAACTAATCTATGACAAAGGAGGCAAGGATATACAATGGAGAAAAGACAGTCTCTTCAATAAGTGCTGCTGGGAAAACTGGACAGCTACATGTAAAAGAATGAAATTAGAACACTCCGTAACACCATACACAAAAATAAACTCAAAATGGATTTGAGACCTAAATGTAAGACCAGACACTATAAAACTCTTAGAGGAAAACATAGGAAGAACACTCTTTGACATAAATCACAGCAAGATCTTTTTTGATCCACCTCCTGGAGTAATGGAAATAAAAACAAAAATAAACAAATGGGACCTAATGAAACTTCAAAGCTTTTGCACAGCAAAGGAAACCATAAACAAGATGAAAAGACAACCCTCAGAATGGGAGAAAATATTTGCAAATGAATCAACGGACAAAGGATTAATCTCCAAAATATATAAACAGCTCATGCAGCTCAATATTAAAGAAACAAACAACCCAATACAAAAATGGGCAGAAGACCTAAATAGACGTTTCTCCAAAGAAGACATACAGATGGCCCAGAGGCACAGGAAAAGCTGCTCAACATCACTAATTATTAGAGAAATGCAAATCAAAACTACAATGAGATATCACCTCACAGCAGTCAGAATGGGCATCATCAGAAAATCTACAAACAACAAATGCTGGAGAGGGTGTGGAGAAAAGGGAACCCTCTTGCACTGTTGGTGGGAATGTAAATTGATACAGCCACTATGGAGAACAGTATGGAGGTTCCTTAAAAAACTAAAAATAGAATTACCATATGATCCAGCAATCCCACTACTGGGCATATACCCAGAGAAAACCATAATTCAAAAAGACACATGCACCCCAATGTTCACTGCAGCACTATTTACAATAGCCAGGTCATGGAAGCAACCTAAATGCCCACTGACAGATGAGTGGATAAAGAAGATGTGGTACATATGTACAATGGAATATTACTTAGCCATAATAAGGAATGAAATTGAGTCATCTGTTGATACGTGGATGGATCTAGAGACTGTCATACAGAGTAAAGTAAGTCAGAAAGAGAAAAACAAATATCATATATTAACGCATGTATGTGGAACCTAGAAAAATGGTACAGATGAACTGGTATGCAGGTCAGAAGTTGATACACAGACGTGGAGAACAAAAGTATGGACACCAAGGGGGGAAAACCGTGGTGGGGTGGGGATGGTGGTGTGCTGAATTGGGCGATTGGGATTGACATGTATACACTGATGTGTATAAAACTGATGACTGAAAACTGGACAGGTACATGTAAAAGTATGAGATTAGATCACTCCCTAACACCATACACAAAAATAAGCTCAAAATGGATTAAAGACCTAAATGTAAGGCCAGAAACTATCAAACTCTTAGAAGAAAACATAGGAAGAACACTCTATGACATAAATCACAGCAAGATCCTTTCTGACCCACCTCCTAGAGTAATGGAAATAAAAACAAAAATAAACAAATGGGACCTAATGAAACTTCAAAGCTTTTGCACAGCAAAGGAAACCATAACCAAGACCAAAAGACAACCCTCAGAATGGGAGAAAACATTTGCAAATGAAGCAACTGACAAAGGATTAATCTCCAAAATTTACATGCAGCTCAATAACAAAAAAACAAACAACCCCATCCAAAAATGGGCAGAAGACCTAAACAGACATTTCTCCAAAGAAGATACACAGAATGCCAACAAACACATGAAAGAATGTTCAACATCATTAATCATTAGAGAAATGCAAATCAAAACTACCATGAGATATCATCTCACACCAGTCAGAATGGCCATCATCAAAAAATCTAGAAACAATAAATGCTGGAGAGGGTGTGGAGAAAAGGGGACACTCTTGCACTGCCGGTGGGAATGTGAATTGGTTCAGCCACTATGGAGAACAGTATGGAGGTTCCTTAAAAAACTACAAACAGAATTACCATATGACCCAGCAATCCCACTACTGGGCATATACCCTGAGAAAACTAAAATTCAAAAAGAGTCATGTACCAAAATGTTCATTGCAGCTCTATTTACAATAGCCCGGAGATGGAAACCACCTAAGCGCCCATCGTCGGATGAATGGATAAAGAAGATGTGGCACATATACACAATGGAATATTACTCAGCCTTAAAAAGAAATGAAATTGAGCTGTTTGTAATGCGATGGATGGACCTGGAGTCTGTCATACAGAGTGAAGTAAGTCAGAAAGAAAAAGACAAATACCGTATGCTAACACATATATATGGAATTTAAGGGAAAAAAATGTCATGAAGAACCTAGGGGTAAGACAGGAATAAAGACGCAGACCTACTGGAGAACGGACTTGAGGATATGGGGAGGGGGAAGGGTGAGTTTTGACAGGGCGAGAGAGAGTCATGGACATATACACACTAACAAACGTAGTAAGGTAGATAGCTAGGGGGAAGCAGCCGCAAGGCACAGGGATATTAGCTCGGGGCTTTGTGACAGCCTGGAGGGGTGGGAGGGGGAGAGTGGGAGGGAGGGAGACGCAAGAGGGAAGACATATGGGAACATATGTATATGTATAACTGATTCACTTTGTTATAAAGCAGAAACTAACACACCATTGTAAAGCAATTATACCCCAATAAAGATGTTTAAAAAAAAAAAAAAAACTGATGACTAATAAGAACCTGCAGTATAAAAAAAAAACAAAAAAAAAACCCCAACAAGTAATACTAAACTTTCTTTGGGTTATTTGTATGGAAATACGTTAATATAAATGTTTCAGACATTACATGAAATTTCTAAAAATCTTATATGTTCTGGTATAATGTTATAAGCCATAATTCTAGTTATTACTTTAAAATGTATATCTCAGAAATAACTAAATTTCCTTGTCAATTGCATTATTATGAACTTTCATCAAATCTTTAACCGTGGTCCTTTTTAAGTCTTTTGTCATTTACAGACAGTTCTGGGTGTACTCTGATGCTTTTGCAAAAATGTTCCTATAAAAGTGTTTCATCTTCAAGGAATTCATGGAAAAGACTCTGACAAGTACAGGTTTCTGGTCACTGACTATACTGCTGAACTCAGAACTCTAATGGAAAACTGATGAATTCATAAAAGTGCTAACGAAAGATCAAGATGAAAAAAAATTAATTACATGGGACTGAGTGAACTGATGAGGATGGTTATAATTTTTGTGACTTTGTTTGAATTTTTAAAAAAGGTAAATAGAAAAAAAATTAAAATAGGTCTCCCTGCCCATTTTTTAAGTTTATGGTACTAAAACCCAAATCCAGTTTTTTTCATAATTGGTTTTCCTTTAAATTAGTTTGGATAAATGGGGCTTTATTGTGGTTAAACTGATTATAGAATATAAACAGTCCATGCAAAACTATTACCAGATTTCTGTTTTAAAAGAGTGCCCTGAAAAAAAGAGAGTGCCCTGAGATGACCATGTTTACTCAACTCCTAGTATAGACTGCCATAGGTTTATCAATTGTTTGTTTTTTAGATGATTTTCCTGCTTTTTTCCAAACATGAGTATTTTGTACTTCATATATCTACATGTGTGTTTAATATAGGAAATACCTGCTGAAAATTCTATTTAAATTGACTCTTTACTAGCTATAGAATTAGGAATTTTGATTACCAAGATACAACCCGAAGTCTAGGATGATATAAAGAAATTATGTTTATATTTGTTGGTGTGGTCTGTGGGCTTTTAAAAACAATCCTCCTTTCTCTTCCATTGTCACTTTTCAATATACCTTATTGTTTTCCCCTCATTTTCCTATACATTTAAATTTATTTTCATTGTTTTCAAACAGTGACTGAACACAACGTTATAGCTTTATCTCAAATTGCTCTCTCAGGAAGGTCTTCTCAATCACTTAACGTAAAATATGCCAGCATAATATATTTTTTAAAGCACATATTGAGCGGAACCAATGTGAATGCAACGTCAATGAAGTAAGACTGGTCTCTGCTCTATTCTCAGAGACTGTAGTTCAAAAAGTAGTTGACATTATTTGCAGTGGTTGACAGCCTCTTCTCAGACTGTTTGAATAAATTTGGGTATTAATGTGCTTCCTGCCTATTTAGAGAGAATTACTGTTCTATCTGCCTCAGGAGACTTTTATTTCCAGATTTAACTCAGCACAATATGATGGGCCCCAACTTTTGAGTTAAGCATCCTTCTTTACAAGGCATGCCTTGATTTAATGAGCATGTGTTCAGCTCTCTCTGAGGTGCACACAGCAAGTATACACAGATCTAAGTGTCTCCTGAGAGCTTCAAGACACTTAGCCCCAAGATAAAAGAGGAGACATGCAAAGGAACTGGGTGGGATCGCGCAGTTTTTCCAAAGTTCCTAGAGAGTAGATGTGGTCTTAGGGAGGTAGAGGGATAGACATTCACTGAGCACCTGTAGGCACTTTGTATACATACATCTTCATCTTAACTTCTACAACAACCACATGAGGTGGAGTTACAGATGAGGAAACTAAAGATCAGAGAATTTAAAACATTCCCTCAAAGTCATTCTGCCAGTTTGTCAAGGTAACAGTGCTTGGCACATAGCATGCACTCAAATGAATAGTTCTGAATACTGAATGAGTCTTTCAGGGAAGCAATTTTCAGCAAGAGCCTCAAAAACGTGTGTGTCCTTTGAACCAGCAGTTTAATCTCGAGGAAATATCAGAGATATGGACAAAGATTGTGTGTGTGTGCATGTAAATGCAAGAAAGTAACTGCAGCCTCATTTTAAAAACAAAACTCTCCTAATAATTAGTGATGCTGAACATCTTTTCATGTGTCTGTCGGCCATCTGTATGTCTTCTTTGGAAAAATGCCTATTCAGATCCTCTGCCCATTTTTTAATTTTTGTTTTTTATTATTAAGTTGTATGAGTTCTTTATTTTATTAATCCCTTATCAGATATATGATTTGCAAATACCTTGCTCTATTCAGTAAGTTGTCTTTTTTTTTTTTGATGCTTTCCTTTAATGTGCAGAAGCTTTTTAGTTTCATGTAATCCCATTTGCTTAATTTTGCTTTTGTTTCCCTTGCCTGAGGAGACATATCCAGAAAGATACTGGTAAGACCAAAGTTAAAGAGCATACTGCCCATGTTCTCTTCTAGGATTTTTATAGTTTCAGGTCTTACATTCAAGTGTTTAGTCCATTTTGAGTTGATTTTTGTGTATGGTATAATATAGTGGTCTAGTTTCATTCTTTTGCATGTGGCTGTCCAGTTTTCCCAGCACCATTTACTGCAGAGACAATCTTTTCTCTGTTGCATGTTCTTCACTCCCTTATTGTAGATTAATTTTTCATGTGTGTGTGGATTTGTTTCTCGGCTCTCGGTTCATTTCCAGTGATCTGTATGTCTGTTTTTCTGCCAATACCATACTGTTTTGATTAAATATAACTTTGCAGTATAATTTTAAGTCAGGGAGTGTGATACCTCCAGCTTTGTTCTTTGTTGTCAGGATTGCTTTGGCCATCTGGGGTCTTTTGTGGTTCCATATAAATTTTAGGATTTTTTTGTTCTAGTTCTGTGGAAAATGTCATTGGGATTGCATTTAACCTGTAAATTTCTTTAGGTAATGGATATTTTTAACAGTGTTAATTCTTCCAGTCCATGAGCATGGAATATCTTTCCATGTCTTTGTGTCTTCAGTTTCTTTCAACAGTGTCTTACAGTTGTCAATGTGTAGATCTTTTACCTCCTTTGTTAAATTTATTCCTAGGTATTCTTTTTGTTGCAATGGTAAATGGAACTGTTTTCTTAATTCTACTGGTTATTAGGGAAATTTAAATTAAAATCACAATGAGATATTACCTCATGCCCATTAGAATGGTTATTTTCAAAAAGGTGTTAGAGAGGGTGTGGAGAAAGGGTAACCCTCAGCACTGTTGTTGGGAATGTAAATTGGTGCAGCCACTATGAAAAACAATATGGAGAGTCCTCAAAAAATTAAGAATAAACTACCATATGATCCAGCTATTCCATTTCTGGGTATTTATCTGAAGAATATGAAAACACTAATTCAAAAAGATATATGCACCCCTGTGTTCACTGCAGCATCGTTTATAAAAAGCCAAGATATGGAAACAACCTAAGAGCCTACTGATGGATGAATGGATAAAGAAGATATGGGGTGTGTGTGTGTGTGTGTGTGTGTGTGTGTGTGTATGTATAGACAATGGAACTCAGCCATTAAGAAATGAAATCTTGCCATTTGTGACAACACGGATGGAACTTGAGGGTATTATGCTAAGTGAAATAAATCAGAAACAAAAATACAAATACAGTATGATTTCACTCATATGTGGAATATTTTTTAAGTTAAAATCAATTTTTAAAAAAATGAACAAGCCAAACAAGAGGAAAACAGATACATAGATACAAAGAACAGAGTAGTGGTTACCAGAGAGGAAGGGGGTCGGAGGAGGATGAAATAGATAAAAAGGGGGTCAACTGTAATGGTGACAGATGGAAACTAAGCTTTTGGTGGTGAGCTAAATGCAGTGTATACAGAAGTTGAAATACAGTGGTGTGCACGGAAGGAAGGAAGGATGGACACTTTTGAACACGCACCCAATAATGAAAAGGGAAATAACTGAATAAATTACAACAGTGTTATGTAGCCATTATAAACAGTATTTTCAAAGAATTTTCCATGGCATGGGAAAGTACCCACAATAGGATACAGTACTAAATATATATAGTATGGCCACAACCATGTTTTAGGAAAACATAGACAGAAAAATTACTAGAATAAAATGTACCATAAATGTAAATGTGGTTATCTCTAAGCAATTGAATACTACGCGATTTTATTGCCTTTTTATGGTAATATGTATTCTAAATTTTCTATAGTAAATTGTTTTAGCTTGTAATAATGACAAGATGTTTTCTTTTGTATTATGGCGTTAAGAAATGCTTTAGGAACTGCTACACTGAAGTCTTCATTCCTTACAGTTAATGCAGACTGTATTAATCTCAAATACAAGAAAATTCCCATGGAGAGCCAATATAACAGTGAGTAAGAGAACTGGCTCTGGAGCTGGGCTTCCTGAGTTCAAAACCTAGCTCTGCTCTTCACTTACTGTGGGATCCTTGGTGCACTGCTAACCCTCTCTCTCTCTCCGTTGGTGCTCGCATTGGTAAAAATGGGATCAGTGATGTGCCATCGCATAAGGCTGTTGTGAGGAGCAGATTTTAGTAAGTGCCTAGAACATAGTAAGTGGTCAGGCAACTGCTATTCTTGCATTGGATTTAAAAGCTATTTAACTTCTGTTATTTTTATACCTTGTAGTTGTTTATTTTAAGGCTGGTAACAACAGATTTTTTACCAACTTTCTCTTTGCTTTCACTATAGCAAAAGCATTCCCCTTTTTGCATTTTGTTGTTGACTTAATTCATTGAATTCCTGCAACAATCTCTAGGTGAGATAGCTGGCTTCATTAGACACAGACTAAACCCTTAGTCATTTGGCAAGTTTAGAGTTTGAAGACCTAGTTAGATCACGTAACAGCATCAGTCATGTGTCCAACCCTCTGCTAAGCCATGGAGAAATCATTAGAAGGATGATATATTTTTCCTGCCTCTAAGCCAACCAACATTTATTGAGTCTCTCCTATGTGCCAGGAATTGCAAATACAAAAGTGAGAAAGGCCCAGCCCCTGCCTTCAAGGAGCTCACACTAGATACCCAGCAATAACATGCATTATGATAAATGCACCATTTGAAATAGACACAAGATACTGTGTATGTTGGGGGCAACAATGGTTTAGGGTGGGCTAGACATGAGTCTTTCCTAGGAAAGGGGTCTGAAGTGTACTGAAGCACATAGGAGTAAGTGGGAAGGCTAAGATGAGACTCAGAGTTCACACAGAGGTAGCAGTAAGCACAAAGGCATACAGGTAAAAGAAACATGACACATCTGCGAAAATTTAGGTAATTTGGCAAGGCGTGGGATTGGAGATCGCTAGGGAGAGGAAAAATGGATGAGGTTCTAAGATAAGCTGAGAGAGAGGCAGGGCAAAGTTCTCAATTTTTTCTTGGAAGCAGTGAGAAGATGGTAACAAATTTGCCTTTTTAAAAGTGTACTACAGAAACGTGTAGAAGATGAACCAGAAAAGGTGTGGGGCCACCTAACAACAAAAGGCTATTGCTGTATCTCTGAAGGCAAGAGGGACTGGATCCATAGAGAGATCATGAAGCTGGCAAAGAGGGCGGAGAGTAGAGGGCTGGACAGCAGGTGACTTGTAGTCGTATGTGGTAAAAGTGAGGGAGGAATCTGGACTGGGCTCCCAGATTTCTGAATTGAGGAGAAAGCTGGGCAGATAGGGGAGTTATTGACTGAGCAGGGGACCCCAAAGGAAAAGCTGGTGTGATAATGGGGTCAGGTGTAGACACACCGAATTCAAGATGATTTTCGGTGACTCACCTGAAGTTGCCCAGTAAGAAAACGTGGGTCTGGAGCCTCAGCAGCACAACCTAGAAAAAAGCAAAAATTTGGTCATTGAAGCCATGAGCTGAGTAGAATTGTCCTAGGGAGAGTCTGCAGAATGAGAAAGAGAAGAGGGCCAAGGACAGAACCCTGGAATTACAGCATTTGCAAGATATCAGAGAGAATAGAGCAAGCAAGCGGGAGACCCGAATCTAGAGGAGGAAGATTCAGGATTTAGGGAATGGTCAGCAGAGCGAAAGGTGCCCTCAGGGAATATATAATCCAGCTGGGAAGTCATCACATCTATGGGTGAAGAAATGAGGTAGAAGAGTTGCCCATGACTGTACTTGATCAGTCACCCAAGAAGGATACAGACAGTTCTTACAAAGTTGAGAAGAGAATGTAATTGACCTGAACCTTGATAAAGGCGATGGGACTTCACTGAGCCTGAAATACAGGTAGAATTGAAACCAGGGGAGGATATTTCAGCTGAGGTGATGAGATTTGTTCAAATCCATCCTCATGGCTGAAAATAACTGAAGGTGGATTTTTTATTGATAGTGGTCAGCAGTGTCATCACTGAATTAATGAAGACAGCATTTGGTTCTCTTTTAGTTATAACAACTCTTGGTTAAACAATATCATATAAAACTGGGTGCAGTGTTGATCTGACGTCTGTACAAGATTAAGAAAGTCATGACAGGAAAACAGTATGGCTCACACAAAGCAGATTCATTCTAGAAACACAGATGTGTCTCACTTTGAGGGCACCACGAGGGTCAGTTCCGACGGGGAGAAAACCTATCCTGGTAATATACCCTCTTGATTTTATAATAACTAATTCTAAAATCCCTTTGGTTTAATGCAGCTGTTCCTGGCCGTGGAGTTGCAGGTACCCTGCCCCATCTTTTCTCTAGCCTCTGGCGGCTAAGCTGTGGGCATGTGGAAGGAAGCAGGAAGGGGAGATTTTCTTGTGCCCTCCCCCAACTCCTCTGCACCTTCAGTCCCTTCACTGTCTTATTCTTTCCCCTTGGCCTGTTCCTTCTTGGGAGCACCTGGCTTGCAATGCAGCTTAGGCAATAACTCTTCATTTACCAAGAGGAATAGGTTTCTTTAGGACAGAAACAGTCAGGCATTACCTTGGGAAATAACCTGTCAAAACCTATCTATGCTGGTGTTCTCACAATTCTGTCATAGTAATTGCTTTCCGTGACCAACGCCACACCTGCAGAGAGGAAGGTACAGAATAAGGAAAAGGCATTGGGAAACCAGGTTCCAGTGCTAGCTATGTCACTTCCCTAGTGACATGATCTTGTGGAAGCCCTGAACCTCACCTAGTCTCAGTCTTCTCAGTAGAATTTCTATGAAAATCAAATGAGACAATATTTGTAAAGATGCTTTATGATTGCAAAATGCTATTCAGATATTAAGCAGTGGTGATAGGCTATAATCATAACCATGATATGAAAGCAAATGGGAACCCAGATTTCTCCTCCTAAATCTGTTCTGAAGACCAAGACAGACCTTCCATTCCAACCCTTGCATTCAGCCAGTTTCTCCAGAGCCACGTCTCCTGTGTTAACCTGTGCTGACTTATCCCGGCTCCAGTAGTGTTGATGCAGCTCAGTAACAGTAAGCTAACTCCATTCTCCTCCCCTTAGTGCAGAGTGGAAGCCCTTGAAATCCACCCCTAAAGAAGAAAAGTGGAAAACAATTTACAAGGTGCTTCCTCTGGGGCAGGCACTTTCTTTGCCTGAGATCCTTTTCCACAAACCACAGACTGTTCCCACAGAGGAGAAATGAGGAAGCCTTTGCAGCTGAGACCAGCGGAAATTACGTTTCTATTAAAAGCTGTCTGTGGCTAGATGCATCCATCCCAGGTACAAAGCTAAATGATGTAATAAAAACTTATTCAAAGACATACAGCTATTATATAAAATGCCATTTAACTATCTCCCACTCAGCATGAACGAAACACAGCTATAAATCTCCTTTGGTTGCAATCTGGCAAGTTTCTAGGTCTCCATGGGTTATGCACCTGCCAGTTCGTCACTGTTGGATTCTCTTTTCCAGTCCTGGTACGTGGGATGTCAGGGATGCATAACCATTTGAAATGTGATGGTTTTCAACTTTCTCAGTATCATCATTCATGAACCTGGGAGTGCCAGGTTCCTTCTAGGACAGGTTTCTGTCACTGTGTTTCACCTGCTGGCTAGAATACAGTGTTGAGGCCCCACATTTCATATACTTGAGATCAGAGGCCAAGAGGACCAACCATCCAGGCCATGGCTCGGGATTCAAGGCTGGGAACTGACATATCTCCTCTGAACTTTGAGACTGATCGATAGCTTCTTACGTGGGGCTGTGCATATAGGGGTGAAGGAGTAAAATGGAAGGGAACAGTTGAAAGGAATACAGAGCATCATATCTGGAGAAGTTCTGTACTCCCAATTTTCCTGTGGTTATCCATCTAAACCCCAGGTCAAGAGGAAATGCTCATATGATCCAGATATGTCTCACTGAACTTGCCTAATTCTATGGACTTGTTAGGGTTCCCATCTACCTTTGCAAGCCAAGTCCTAAATTCAGATGGACCCTGCTCTTCTGAGCCTCACCAAACAGAATGCCGGTAGAACGGAAGTGAGTGCTGTCAGAGATGGGGCTGCGAAAGAAGCCCTCAGCACTTGCCCAGGTCCTAGAGTCAGTGGGTATTCTTCCTAAAAGTGAGTCAGTCAGACCAAGTCGGAAGAAAAGTTGACTTGTTTCCTAGACACTCAAGGCCTTTCCAGAGTCTGACCCACCTTGCTTTTTCGGGGTGCTCACCCTGGGCGGGGGTGTCACTGTAGGTCAGCCGAGCCAGCTTCTGATGCTCTTCCTGTCCCGTTTCAGGAAACAGCATCCTCCATTCAGCGGCCGACAGCGTGACCAGCGCAGTGCAGAAGGCGAGCCAGGCCTTGAACGAGCGCGGGGAGCGCTTAGGCCGCGCAGAGGAGAAGACGGAAGACATGAGGAACAGCGCCCAGCAGTTTGCAGAAACTGCACACAAGGTGGGTCCCGCAGCGCAGCCGAGGGCTCAGCTCTGGGTTGTCGGGGAGCTTTGGTGCCCAAAACTTTATTTCAGCATGTTTCCCAGGTGGGAGGCACAAAGTCAAGCCTTTTTTTTTTTTTTGGCCCCCGTATACAGTTTCCTTCTGCTACTTAGTAAGTACCAGAGTTGGGAAGATTTCTTCTTGGACCTGTTTCTTTGGTTATCTCGTTTCTGCTGTCTTCATCCCTGTCTCTGACCCCGTATCTTTGGGAAATGTGGACCATCTTTACTTCCTACCCAGAAGTTTAAGGCTCCCATTTCTGGGAACAGGATGGGGGTGGGGGTAGGACAGGTGCAAGAATATCCCTCCTCTGTTAGCCAGTGCTTGAAAGAGGACTGTGGGCTCTTGTGCTTACTTTTCCATGCTGTCCCTTTCTGGTCATGAGCCTCGCATCCTGTGTTCTTATCTCGTTACTATACAAAAAAGCAAATTCTAGTCCCAGGGCACCTCAGGGCTAGTTTCCCCTGTGGAGGGGCCTTGGACCTCCTAAGGCTGACCTGACTAGTGCAGAGCTGCCTGCAAAATTCCCGTCTGCCTCTGGGTCCAGAGAATGGTGTTTTCCACATGCCTCAGGTGTACACATGCACTGAAAATGTGCCTTTCAGAAGGGGAAGGGGGAGTTTTTATTGGCAGCCAGCTATCTAAGGCAGTCACAGACCAAAGGAAAGAGAAGCCCTGTTTGTCAGGTGATAAAAGAGGATTTATTACTGTTCTTGTACTTTGGATCAAAGGGCAGCTCCTTTCTGGCTAGTGATTTTGAATTTAGGTTTCCAGAAACAACTTTTGCTGATAACTGTTGGCATGTCAAACTCATGATCTGGCCTTTCAAGATAGGCTTTTCAGGTGACCTTTGGGGAAAAAATTAATGTGCTTCAAAAGAAAACCCCGCTTTTGCTGAGGAACCAAGAATGGACAACCTGAAAAGCAACGGGAAAAATCTCCCCAGCTCAGCCAGGCTGGCCCCTCTCCCGACACTTAAGGCCAGGCCCGACTGCAGATCCAGATCTGAGTGGATGCATCTAGCCTGCCCTTCCTGCATCCCCTTTGCACAGACCCATCTCGTGTCATCAGTTCCCTATCATGACAGTGTCTTACTGTACTGCTGCCTTAGGGGCCCATTTGGAGTTCAAACCTGGCTGAAAATGCAGGCAGCCCTGCTGGGGGCCAGAGCCTGTCTTGCTGCGGCTGTCACAGAGGGAGCAAGCTCAGAATTGTGGTTCCCCGCATCCCTTCTGCAGCCTTTGTGATATAGAAATAATGATGGAGTGGAGATGTTAGAATTCCCACCCAACTTCATTTATAGCAACAGCAACTGTAGTGATTTAAAAGGGGGATGGGCAGTGGAAGTCTGGGGGAACATTTAAAGTGTTGATTTGGAGAAGAAAAGACTACAGGAATTATTTTTTAATTGTCTTCAAGTCTGCGAAGGGCGATATTGCAGCAATTCTCTTTCGTGTCTTGTTATACAGAATAGAGCACTCAATGGTGCACTGATAACATTCTGCTAAAATAAGAGTTTAGATTAATGATTAGGCCATGAACCAGGTTACCAAGGAAGTCTGTGAAATCATTCTTCCTAATGCGGAGTAGACAATACCTGGAGGTCATCCATGTCACTATCCGCCCCAGAGGAGGTCACACAAACACTGGGTTGGATAACCTAACCAGATGGCCAGAATTCTTGGCCCTGGTCACCCTGTTTCCCTGATACTGTGGCCAAGTTTGCTAGGTAGTTGGGAAGACAGTATGGTATGGTAGTTAACATCTTGTGTTTGATTTAGCAACTCCATGACCTTGGGCAGGGGCTTAATTTCTCTAAGCCCCAGTTTCCTCATCAGTAAAATAGGGCTAACTAACAATAGTACCTTTCTCCTAGGGTGTTGTTGAGAGAATTGAATGCATTCAAACCTATAAATTGGTTAGTACAATACTTGGTGCATATAAACCTCAGTTAATATTAGTTATAATTGTTTCCATAAAGATGGTTTCTGCTGAGCCTGCTCCAGTCCATCACATGACGAGCACTGTAGAGGGTTGGAGAAATGTGACTGAGGATCCCAGCACAGGGGTGGGGAGGGACTGGTGGTAAAGATTTTGTGCCCTCCAAAGGGGGGTGGGAGGGCCTCCTGCTGAATGCTGACACTTTCTAAACACAGAGCAGCCCTTGCAAACAGGACCCGTCAGAACAGAAACTGATTAAGCCACCAAAGGCACAGGGGTCTCTGGCTTTGACCACTGGGAGGACTGGTACCAGCCAGTTACCTATTTCCGTAGAGATGGATGCGGCAGGGGGCAGTCTCCACTTACTTTGGCTTCCTCTCCTGTGGGTGGCGTAAGGGTTGGGGAGGAGGGGCTGCTAAGTGTCTCTTACTGTAGTTTGAGGGAGTGGGAGAGAGACACAATAATAACCAGACTTGCAGTTTTCTAAAACTGCCAAGTCTGGGATGTGTGCTTATGAATCACCAGCATGGGCAGGATTCCTCAGGAGGAGGTTGACCTCTTGAGATAAGGTGTGGCTATTTTCCCAGGGACCAGGACTCCCGATTTGTCCCACTAGTGTAGGCTGTCTGTGAAGATGTCATTTCACTGGCCAAGCCCCTACCAGGCCTACTGGTGAGGAGAGAGCTCAGAGATGGAACCCAGGCCTTCCACCACTGCCTCCCCAAACATGGCTCTGTCGACTCATAAAGAGTGGGCTGTGTTTAGACGTCGAGACACAGTGCACTTGTTAGAGCCCTGACAGAGAAAGGCAGCGCTGGGTGACAGTTCCTCTGGGCTCCCTGGTTGAACGAGAGCATGCAACCTCAGCTGGAGAGTAGGGCACACCTTCTGGACTGCAACAGAAGAGGCTATCTCTGGCTTTCTCGATTTTCCCAGGACTCCTACTGTGACCCAGGTGCATTAGTGAGTGGATCACCTTTGTAGGAGCCTGCCATCAAGACATGTGGGCGATTCACTCCTGCAGAGCCAATGGAAATGTGTCTGCAACCCCTCTCCCCCAGCTGTGTTCAGCCTGGCTTGGGAAGCGTGGTTCCTTCCTGAACTATGAGCTTGGTATGGTCTCAGACCTTAGGGAAGTCCAGCTCAGCCACAGAGCAGGCCTGGCCTGCTTCAGAAAGTGCAACAGTGCAGTGTGTGCAGTGCTTTGCCACCTGCCTTGGCTGGTGAGTCAGCAGGCGAGAGGGATACCCACACCTAGGCATCCTCAGATGCTGTTTATTTCCCACCAAGAAGAACAGTGACCTGCCCTGTTCTGCACACAAGCGCACATTTGTAGGGGAGGGAGTGGTGAGTGGCATATCCCTCACTGGCAGGGAATGGCTGCCTCTGTCCCTACCACGGTCATCTACTCCCTGTGGGTCTGAGCTAGAAGGGACCTCAAGAGTCCAGGCCTCTTAAAAAAAATACCCCCTGTATGAGTAACAACTTCTTCTATCATTGTTGTTTTTTCTATTATTGTTGTTATTATAATTTAGATGGAGTCATTTACACAGCTTTGGAAGAGAAAGCTTTCCATGAAACATTAAGAAAACAAAAATATAGCAAAAGGAAGTTTTTAACTTCTCTTCTGTAGGAACTCTGACATCTACATTAATCCATAAGCATTTGAGTTGGAGATGATATTTATAGACATGAGGAAACCGAGGTACGGAGCAATTGTGACTTAGAGCTCAAGGTCATACAGCAGATTTGTAGCAGGGAAGCAACAGTATCGTGCCTTCCATATTCTAAAGCTTCTAACTCCCAGGAAGTTAAAGAAAAAAACAAACAAAACGAGGTAGCGTGGAAATGATGCGCCTGTATGCAAAAATACCTCAAATGGCAAAATGTCCAATCCAGCTGTACTTCTGCAAAGCTGAACTGGCACAGCCCCGCCCGGCTGGGGCTCCCCTTAGCGCCAGTCCCAGCTGCACTGGAGAGGTAAAAACCAGGGTCTGGCGTGAGAAGCAACACGATTGCTTCTGAGGATTAATGACTGTGGGTAAATTGGCAAAGCCCATTAGCTGAAGGTTAACAGCTGAGTGAATAACAGGACAGCGGCACTGATCAAATATTTATGGTTGGTATTCATTATGCACGACACTTACCAGCTCTGTGTTGATTTGAATGGTCCACATTGCTAAATAATGTATTAAAAGTAGACACAGAGCAAGAAGTGGAGGCCATACAGTGGAGGGGCTCAGAGTGTGGCCAGGGAGCGGGACGGATCTGAGAGCGAGCCCTGGCTCTGCCATTTCCACCCACCATGTTTCCTGGACTGTAAACTCTTCGAGTTCAGGAGTTAACCTTCTTGGCAAAAACCCACAGCACTGAGCACAGCAGCCTGGACACACTCAGGGCTTCACAAACACCATCTGACACCCGCAGCACTGAGCACAGCAGCCTGGACACACTCAGGGCTTCACAAACACCATCTGACAGTTGACTGGCTGGTGGCATCAGCACTGCAAAAGGTCCTTGGGGATATTCGCTTAGGCTGGCTTCACCAGGTACAGGCACCTGGAGCCCCTCCAGCTGACGCTGCCCAAGTAGAGATTAACTTAGCGACGTGACTACCCCCAGTAACTCCAGCCCCAGTCTCAGGGATTAATCCCTAATACCAGACTCTAGACACATGAGGGATCACAATTCAGCCTCAAACCTGCCTTCTGCTTCACGTCAGTATATGGGCTCCTTGGAAGGGATCCGGCTAAGGAAAGCAATGTCAGATTAATTTTATGTTTTGTACCTGCATACATTTCCTTAAATATATTATCATGGGCTCCAGCTGGGCTTGGGAAGCTATTGAATGATACAGTGGTATTTGGTGTTCCCATTTATAAAGATCTAACATTTCAGTAAACCACATTTTTCAAATACCAGTGGGAGCAGTAAGTCAAGGTCTGAATTTGGTCTATTGTTCAGTCCTGGTTGGTAAAACAGTCTAATTGTCAAGTGCTTTGGACCTGGTTGAATGTCCAGGATATCACGTGGATTATTGCAGCTTGTTTGTTTCTCTACAGTTGGCGATTTTTAATACTTTACGAGATGTCAGTAAATACATTTGGAGAGTGTTGGTCTTCCTGGATAACTAGTAACCTGGGAGCCCAGAGGCCTTTGTTTCTAGGGTAGGTCACTCATTCTGCCTCTACTGTGGCTCTTCCATTTGCTCCTTCAGTGGCATGAAGGAACATCACGTAGCACGCTCCCTGACCTGGACACATACACCAACGACAACACTGGCAGGACGAGTCAGTGGACTGTTTAGGGACACGCTGCACATTTACTAAGCGCCGCTGTGCACTGTAGGTGATCTGCCACAGCAAGAAGAATCTTGGTGTCGCTTCTCATCGCGGATGTGGGGAAGGAGCAGCAAAGGAACTCTCCCCACTGCTGCTAACATCTTACTTGTGTCCCTTTCTCTCCTTAGCTTGCCATGAAGCACAAATGTTGAGAAACTGCCTCTCCTGGTGACCTCTTAAGAGAAAATGAAGTTTGTTCAGCAGTTTTTACAAGAATTCTGGACCTCCGCTTGCTTCTTTTTTTTCCCAAAATGTGGACATTTAGGTTATTTTTCCTTTTCAGATGTTAATATGAGAGAAAAGGTGTTGTGTTTATACATTTCCCTAATAATCTTGCTAAGAAATGCTGCAAGCATCAGCTTTATTTTTTTCCCACTGTGTGTATGCGTGTGTCTGTATGTGTTTTCTCTTTAAGGCTTTTTTTTTTTTTGATAGTTTGAATATGAAATTCGGACCAAATGATATATTGAGCTAGGTCTAAACTGTATTTTTTTCCTGATATTAAGCAGGGAGACATTTTAATGTGGTGACGTCAGATGTTATTGTTCCTGGTTGGAAATAAAAGTCAAGCAGTGATTGGCTTCACTCAGTCTCTTAGGTACTCTTAATTTGAAGGTTAAGATTCTAAATCCTGAGACACAAATCTGTATTAGAAAAAACAATTGGATTTATCAGGGGAAACAGCAGTCTTAGATTTTGCTTTTTGTGTAGTAACTTTTTGCATGAGCCATCACCAGCATTCACAAAAACAAATCAGAATCACAGATAGAAATCTACTTTCTGAGCTACAGTTTAAATTCTTCCATTACTTGTTTCCAGGCTGATTATTTAGAATTACCATATAAAGGATAAAATTTTGAGATGAAAGACCTAAGGAAAAGCCCATTTAAAAACCTCTGTGCATTCATGAATGTTTCTTCGTCACTGTCCCAAATTACGGTAGCTGGTCTTGAAAAGAGCTTGGATTTTTATCAAGAATTGATTTGTCCAGATAAAGGTCTGTGTAAAGGATAATGTGAAAAGATACTACATTTAAAATCTTTTTTCTCTTTTTACAAGTCATGCCTGTTTAGAGACGCCTTCATGATGTCCTTGGGAAATGGCCTTCGGTTCTTGCTGTCTGATTTTTGGAGGTTTTGATGTTGTTATTGCTATTAATCTAATTTAAAGTGTGGGTTTCTTGACAAATTGCATTTCATGGCAACTGCAACTTGCCTGGTCTGACATAAAACAGCACAGTCATGAAGCCTTTACATTGCAGTCAGACTGAATGAGGTTGGTTCATACAGCTCCTGATTTTGTATCACTCAACACAGGCCTGGATTTTCAGTCTGGGAGTTTAGTTTCTTAGAAGGTTAAAATGCTAAATATAAAAGCTGTGCTTTGTCTTCCTGAAACAAGGAGGCAAGCTGTACATCCCAGATACATGCTCAGCCTCCCGCTGCGATGCGTTGATTTTTTTAAGCTGCCGGGATCTTCAGGACCCCTTTCTATTCCTTCCTACCCATTGAGGCCACGTGTATTGCAGGCTCTTACATAGCAGCATGTGATGACTTCGGGATTATTTATGCTGATCTAAATAGCTTAAGTTCTCCTGATAAAAGCATTCCCAGGGAGATAGAAAATTGGGCTATTGTGGGAAAAAATGATCTTAGTCACTATGTGTCAAAAGGGAGATGGGATTTGCCAGAGACAAATTTCTGAATCCTCTTAGGGAGACGATCCAGTTCAAGAAAACTCTCTGTAAAATTTATCGAGTAAACTATATAAATGTACTATAATATTTTGTACTTTTCTTTTGGTGTCTTAAAAGTTTAACGAAGCAAGGAACTTGCTATCTGGTGAGTACCATTAGAAGCATTTACAATTTCTAAGAAAAGCTGAAAATATCACGCCAAATAGGTTTTCTTTGCAGGCCTCAGTATAGAAAATGCACGTACGCACGCACACACACAGATATATTCATCTTCCCAAATGGAATTCTAGCTTCAGATAGATAGCTGGTATAAATAATTGAAATGGTAAGTCTAAAACGCCCTGACAATCAGCCAAACTCAATTTGTCGCCAGGTATCTAACATCAGTGTTTGTGAAGCTGCTTCTAAAGTAGCAGAGGGTGAGGTCATAAGCATACTGTGAAATCTGAGATTTTTTCCTCTCCGGTAGACTTGCGATAGTTACTCTTCATAAATATAAGTACTCCACATCTTGCCCTCTTTCCTCACTCTCTGCTTATCCTTTTAGACTTAAGTCTTCTTGGAAATATCCAGGATTTGAAGAAAGCCTGTCTGCATTGTTTTTACCTTCCTCTATTGATTTGCTTCCAGACTGTGGTCATGTCCTTGACCTCCCTGTGTCCAAGTCCTACTACCTAGGCCTCTGCCCACAGAAGAGGCCAAACAGCAACCCCAGTCCCTCCCGGACCTCCTGACTTCTTGCACGGGAGCGAGCCCTGTGATGACGTACGTGAGGTTCTTTGCTATCCTTTTGCAGAAGGTGCTTCAATACAAAATATTAATACAGTCTAACCTAGAGAAAATTGCTAAAATGACTCACATTATTTGGGACCAATTCAGTGGCTTGCTAAAATACATTTAATTTCTTTGTTTCATTTCTGCACCTCACTATTGAGTTTTGGAAATACTACATTTCAGTGAAGGATTTCTTAAATTGTATTGACAACTCGTAAAGAAAAGAGACTTCCCAGTGTTCTCACTTCTTCCTGGAATGTAGCTGTAGTATTCTTCCCTAGTACTATTAGGTACCTGTGTGCAGGAAGTAGACAGTGATTCAGGTTAATGTTTCATATTGAAGGTATTTGTAAAATGTAACAAGGTCAGTAGTTAACCTTTTTAAGCTCTGAAAAAATAAAGATTATGTGTTAGACTTAAAATTACAGTGAAATCTGTCTTAATACTACTTTTGTGGCTAACAAAGGTTATGCATTTATGTAAAAATATTTACAGAATGCCCTCAATAAAGGATATTAAGGATAGGTTTTGCTTTTAAATTTTAGAATTGTGACACTGCTGATGTCTGTTGTACAGTTATTAATTCTTCAGAAGTTCCCTGAGATGTCAAATATCATTTTTGTTCCCTTCAGAGACAAGTAACACCTGCTCTGTGATTCACTAATACAGCAAACTCTAATTTTGTCATTAAATATTTGAACTCTGTGATGAAAGTTCGTTTCTCTCAGTTATTTGGGAAATCTCTCAAACACTACCAGATAGGTAGGCAACGTCACACTTTTGTTGCTAATGGGAAGACCCTGTGTGCCTCCAGGAGACCTAAGAATTGGGATTAGCATTCTGATAACATTTCTTCATGGACATTCTAATAATGGGAGGACTTGAAATGTAAAAAAGACTAAAGAGCTAACTAACCTTAATTTAGACAATGAGCTTCTATCCAGCAAGAGTTAAGTTTTTTTATTTTCTTCTCATGAGCAAAGCAGTTACGCTGACTAGTAGTTACCTTTCTGCTGATATTAGTGACGTGCTCAACTCAGGTACATATTACCGCATGTGCCCTCATTCAGCAGACTCTTTTCATGTCCTTTTAAATTGGAAAGAAGACTCGATCAAATTATGTCAATTTATTTTTATGGGAAAGCAAATGCAACTTATTCCATCGCCATTTGCTTTCAAGGGAAGTGGCTTTGGTGATCACTGTAGCAAAACAGCCCTCTGTAGGTTGGCATAGACACAGTGAAGCAGGCAGACTTTGAAATATTTCCTGGGAGGACTGCAGGTGGAAGGGAAAGGCTACCTACCACCTCCACTCTCCAGAGAAAAAAGGATAGAGAGATGGTTTGCCTAGATGAGGACTTGGCCTTTAGTTAATTAGGTATTTAAAGGCACCCTTGTGAACTAATTATAAACCCACTGACTTGCAAAGATGACCTTTTCTTTTAGTACAATTTTTGTTAGCAATTATACCACAACCAGCTCTCAGATTTTACGGGAGAATTAATACAAATGTATATTTTTTTAAATCAGTAATGCCTTTCCTTCTTGCTGTCAACGAGAACATGCTTAGAAAAACTATAGTTGTCCCTTGAATAACGGGGTTTGAACTGCCTAGGTTCACATGTATGTGGGGTTCTTCTCAACAGATGCATACTACAGTACTATGAAATCCATAGCTGGTTGAATCCAGATTCAACCAACCACACATATGGAGGACCAACAGTAAAGTTATAGGCGGATTTCTTATTATTTGGGGGGGGTGGCGGGGTGGCACCCCTGACCCTTTCATTGTTCAAAAGTCAACTGTATTGACTTATCAGTCATCATCTGCCTAAACAAGCAGACTGAGTGAGATAGAAGAGGGAGGATAAAAATACCAGAAATAAATTTCAAACAAGTGCAAATGTTTCCATATCATTCCCTGATGATAGCCATCCTGTGTCCCTCCTTTCCCTGGCGTAGGCAAACCTGGGTGGTAGCTGGACATATGTATGCACATCCACATATGCATACACACAGCTGACATTAGAAAAGATACATGCACCCTAATGTTCATCACACCACTATTTACAGTAGCCAAGACATGGAAGCAACCTAAATGTCCATAGACAGAGGAATGGATAAAGAAGATACGGTATATATATATATATATATATATATATATATATATATATATATATACACACACAATGGAATATTACTCAGCCATAAAAAGGAATGAAATACTGCCATTTGCAGCAACATGGATGGACCTAGAGATGATCATACTAAGTCAGACAGACAAATATTCACGATATAATATGTGGAATCTAATTTTAAAAAATGATACAAATGAACTTATTTACAAGACAGAAACAGACTTACAGATATTGAAAGCAAACTTATGATTACCAAAGGGAAAGCATGGGGGTGGGGGAGGGATAAATCAGGAGTTTGGGATGAACATACACTACTATGCATAAGATAGATAACCAACAAGGACCTACTGTATAGCACGGGGAACTACACTCAGTATTCTGTGATAACCTATATGAGAAAAGAACCTGAAAAAGAATGAATATATGTATATGTATAACTGAATCACTTTGCTGTACACCTGAAACTAACAACACATTGTGAATCAACTATACTCCAATAAAATTTTTAAAAAGAGCTGAGCTGCACTCCTAGATTCACCTGAATTCTCTTAGTGACCCCTTATTGCCTATCTGGACATAGACTGGCAGGAGACAATAGTTCCAGGGGTCAGTGAAATTTGAAAGTGCCTCAGGTGGGCCATGATCAGAGCATGAGAGATACAAAGACTGAGACATGGAAGAAAAACACATCCCACCCACAAGGCAAGTCTTACTTTATTTCAGTAAACGTGAGTGTGCTAATGGCTGTCTTTCAACAAGATGATACAAAAGATGGATTTCCTTTTGGTTTCCTTTTTGAAAATCCAGGAAGCACATATACATAAAATGATTTTGTAGAGCCCGAGCCAGTCTGATGCAAAACTGATCTCTACTTATACATCACCCCCTCTCCCCGTTCTCCCCTCCCACGCTCTTCGCCTTGCTTCCCGACATTTCTTAAATTCTGCTTCACACTAACCCCTCCTACCCAAGATGTTACCTGTATTACAGCGCTGGTTTATAGTGGCTTAGGGCAGTTTTCTCCATCCAAGCTCTGTGTCACAGTTATCTGGGGAGGTTTGGAAAATGTACACATTTTTATTCCCAAATTTGCCTTCCTGTTGCCCCTAGTCATCTTGTCTTTTGCAAAGAAAATAAAATGGCTCCAGCAGGCCTGAGCAGTGGGGCACCTGGCTTCTCCAGATGCTCACTAGATTTAAACCAGCAAATTAAAAGCCGTCAAGGAAATTAACATAATGTGCCTTTAAGCTGGATTACTGCTATAGTGTAACCTTCTGCCTTGACCCCCATTATATTTTCTCCCTTGAGCCTCATCTGGAGCCTCAGGATTTCCTGAGGCGGATTTTCACTTCCCAACCCCCTCCCACCCCTGAAGTTTTCTGCCACATTTTCTTCTTTCTGCAGATGAGTCACGGTCCTGGGCATAGCAGGTCTTTGGGGGCTGCTTCAGTGGCCTGTCCCACTGGGCACTGCAGGATGTAGGCTGGTTGGGCAAAGCCACCTTGTTTTCCCTCAGTCCCACAGGAACCAGTGGACAGACCTAAGGGATTCTAAAATGACCACTGAGGTGCACTGTCACTGAGCTCACGGTTTGTCTATTAGGCATTTAAATGCTACTGGTTCTCTCAGATAGAGTGCTGTTCCTATAGAACATACATTCTTTTCCTGTCTTTAAGTGCTCAAACCCGTTCAAGGACGCCTGTTTCAGTGGGGTCTGGCCCCATCACACACTCATACCTAGATGTGTCAGAGGCTGGACAGGAATCGCCATTCCGACAAGTCCCAGGTTTCACTTATCAACACTGAATAGGAGCCTTCATCCTGTGACACTGTATCCCAATTGCTTTACCACTCTGATTATTTGTCAGATGACATGGAAAGAAGGGAAATGAGCTCATGAATTCTCAGCTTTACCCTGAGAGCTAAAACATGGCTTGGATGATTCACGGCTTCTGAAGAAAACTCCTCTTATATGCTCTGACCATGTGCACCAAGTGCTCTGTTTAATTATAATACTACATACTTGGTGATTGAAACCTGAAGCTTTTTGTTAGTTTTTCGTAAACCAATCCTTTCTTTTACTGCCCCAGGAAGGAAAATCTGGTTCCTACGATCACACGTACTTTTTTATTCACAGTACAGTGGCTTCCTTCAAGGAGTTTTGCTTTTTTACACCTGGAATTACAGTGACCGATACTGGTGGACGCATGTTCATTGGTCTGAAACTTTCCCATACTGAAATAAGCCTCGGCATTCGGACAGAAACTGTGGGAATGAACAATGTGTAAACTGTCCCACCCCACACCCCCCGGGGGACTAAAAATAAAACACACCTTTAACTGGAGTGGACATGGGCAGGACGCCGCCTTGTGGTGGTTTACTGGAGGCAGCATTGCCCTGTGGTCCTGCCCTGCTTTGAGTTCCAGCTCCAGTCTCACCTGGTGGGGTGGTCTTGGGCAAGTTATTGACTCTCTCTGTGCCTGTTTTCTTAGCTTTAAAATGGGAGTGGCTATGTACTTTACAGGTTATCATAACGATTAAATGAAATAATGAATGTAAAGCCTTTAGCCCCGTGCCTGGCACATAAGGCTTCATGTACGTCAGCTCAGCTCTGGGCTATTCTCTGTGATGGATCCAAAATAAAGTAGTAAAACCTTGCAGGCTGACGATGCCTGCCAGACCATACTGCTGGCTAGAAGAATGGACGTGTTTTTCTTAAATCCACGTTGGTACAGGGCACATGGGCAGACATTCCAGGCCTCTTTGGCCATTTTTATGAATCGATGGACATAGATTCCCTTGACATTTCCATATATTCCAGCCCTGGATAAAGGAGAGGCTCTGGTCTAAAGGCGCCCAGGGGTAGCCATTTTCTGGAGGAAATTTCCCAAAAGACTAAATTCACAAGAAAGAGGACTGAGAGAATTTGTCTCTAGTGTCCTGTCAACTACAGGAATGGAAATGAGTGGTCTTATGGTCTAGGAGATTATCTGATACGCCCTTTGGGCAGCAATTCATACTCCTCTTTAAAAAGAAGTTCAAGGTTGGCCTACATATGTAGAGCATTTCTTTTCTGGAAGCTTCTTTAGACATTCAGCTAAAAGAAGGAAAGGAAGGCCCCAGAAAGACTATGATGGCAGCATACTGTTTTCCCCACGGTTGTCATGGTGCTACTAATTTATGATGTCCAGCAAACCCAACTTGATTTGGGAAATAAGTCATTTGTAAAGGACCATCCAGGCAAGAAGGATCAGGCTAGTTATAACAATGGATCTGCCCCACCCCCAAATCCCAAACTCTACTTTTCTAAAAATTACACTATGCATTATTTTTTAACAAATTGCAAGCCATGCAAGTTTCTTTATAAAAATCCTTTCTAGCTGAGAACCTCCTGGCTTTGTCATTAGCTTTTTGTTCTCAGGCAAATTACATAATTTTTTTTGTGTGGTTTTTCACCTTTCAAAGGAAAATAATCTACACCCTGCCTGCCTCAGAGTCCCAGTGAGTAAATTAAGATGTGTGGGATGTGAAAGAGCTCTGGGAAGTACAAAGTGCTAAAGAAGTGTGGGTTACACACTAAAACCTTGATCTTCAACTGTTCCCACCCAGTGCCTAAGGGATTCCTTTATACACCACCCCCCTTTCCTCTACAGGTCCATCGTTGTAGTACTAGATGGTATCACTACCCCTCTCTTCCCTCTCTCTCAAGGAAAAAAAATTCCCACAGACAGCTGGAGGCTACTTGCCATCTGGGAAGCAGAACAAAGGCAGGAGTAAGAGACAGTCCCAAACTGCTCAGGGAAGGGGACAACTGGACTTAGAGGCAACCCCAAGGGAAAAGATTCAGAGCATTCCAGGGACTCAGGGAAAGAACTCCTGGGCAAGTCTCCTGGATGCAGCTCACCCCAGGACCACAGGTAACCCTCGAGAGTTCTGACATCCTAGATATAGAAAGTGCTCTCCACCCACGTGGGAAGACTGATTGAAAACAAAAAATTTCAGGAACCAGTCAGAGAGGATGGACATACTCCTCAGGACCAGGGGCTAGATGGAGGCACGTCCATGTCCTTACTGTGTCTGGGTGTCCTAAGGTAAGATTGACATGAAGAGGGCCACAGAAATGGCCAAAGTCTTAGGAATTCACTGAGTAAATGTGAATGCAATGACAGTTTACTCCAGAGAGACAGGATACTGATTAAAGGATGCGACCTGAGGACGTTCTTTCAGACACAGGAAAGACTAGACACTCTTCAGCTCCGCTCACTGGAACAGCATTATTACCCCAACTAGGGAAGACCGGGGCCATCAGCTCTGTTCTCCCCTTTGGCGTGTTTCACCTGGCCTCATTTTCCCTTTAGAAAAAGCAGGATAAAGGGCTAGAAGTGGACATAACTGTCTCCTCCCAGGCTAATGCCAAGCAGGTCTCAGCCACCTACTCATGCTTCTGTTCCTCTGGGCTCCACCAGATTCTCCATGGTGGGTGAGTTCCCCCCCGCCTCACACACACACACGCGCGCGCGCACACGCGGCTGTCCTCGTGCACACGCCACTCACCAGCTATGTTAGATAAGAGAGCTTGAGGACCCCACATGGAGAACGGGAATGCGAACCGCAGTCGATCCCCCTTCCCTAGGCTTCCTTAGGGCCCCTGTTTAGTTTCCGCCTACTCAGTTTCTCCTCCCCGAGGTGAAACGAGTGGTGGATGAGAGGCAAAAGGAGGCTGATGTTGCCACTGGGGGGATAGCAGTTAACTCTACCAAATACCATCCTTACAAAAGTGTGAGTGACAGGAAGGGGGCAATTAGGGAAAAGGACTGACTCTTCGTTCGGAAAGCCATTCAAACCCATCCTTCTCTGTGGACGAATGGTCCAAGAGTAGCCTTGCCTGTGGGCAGATGTCAGCTTCTGAGCCATAATTCCACAAGTAAAACCCACACAAGACACTGGCCTAAAATTTCATTGTAGGCTTTGTATCTAAGGAAAGCAAGCCTTGAATATAGTGCTCAGGTCTGCTTAAGCCTTCAAGAGTTCGATCCCCCTGAGTTCAGTCACGACAGGAAATAAATCCCACCTCATTACTCACTGTACTTTCACTTTCACTGGCCTGGCCATCTTTCACTTCTCCAAAAATGTAATGTTCTTTTGCACCTGAAAATCTTCACATGCTGTCTCTGATGCCTAAGAGTACTTCTTTCCCCCAACTCTCCTCGTGGCCTTCATGTCTCATCTGTCAAGTCTACACTTAAATGTCTCCTCAGAAAGACCTTCCCTGACCACCACATCTAAAGGAGATCCCTTGCCTTTTCCTCTCACCGTATCCCTTCTTTCCTTTCATAGACCTGATGGAGACGTGTATTTATACGTTTGTTTTCTTCTTTACTGTCTCGCCCACATCCAGCTCAGAGAGGTCAGGAACCATGTCTATTTAGTTCACCAGGTTGCATCAGGACCTTGGATTTACCAGGCACTCAGGACACTCTTATTACATAAATGAACCTGTCCTCCACTTAAAGCCCCCATGCAGGACCAGTAGGAGTTCACAGGAAAAAAAAAAATCCAAATAGCTAAACACATGGAAAGGTATTAGCCTCACTCATAGTTAGATGACACTTGGTAATCAAATACTATTGAACAAGACCACATTTCCGAAGGCAAATTGTTAACATTTATCAAGATTCTCATCACTTGAACCTGCCCCCTAACTCAGCCACACCTCCAGGCTCGTGCTCTGCTGGTCTTCAGCCACCAGCTTTTCTCGACCACTCACACTGTATCCACAGTCAGATCGCTGTTTCTTAGCTCACCCTCATTAAAGCAGCTGAATTACAGTAAGTTTCTCCAACTCTGGAAGACGGAAAGCCGTTATCGGGGGTGAGTTAATTCCCCAAAACAAATAAAATAAATACATTCTGTTTTGTGTTCCTGTTTTATATTGGGTGTAGTCAGGTACTCCACTGCTCCCATTCACCTTCTGTGGCAATGCATTCTCCTTGACTCTAGTACTTTCCTATTCTTTAGGAATAATGCTTTTCTAAGCGTTAACTGTGGTATTGGGCAACCCTCTTATTCTTCTACACCAGTTGTCAGTTAACTGTCCTCTCAGTTCCAAATCCACACTTTTTTGCTCTACTTCTGTGATGCTGGAGCTGGACTCTGAACATTGCACCTGCTGCTTTTGGACCCCTGAGCAATTAACCACTTTTAACTAATTAGTGATTACTGATGTTAAATTCTGCCTATTCCAATAACTGGCATGGTTTATTTTTCCTGCCTGATATAACATCTCAGTAGATTCTCAGGCAACTGGGCACAGCATCTGTTCCAGCCTGTAATCATTCTCCCCAAGTCTCTTTTGGCAATCCCTTACTTCTGGCAAATGATCTAATTTCCTACTTTGCTAAGATCAAGACTAATCCTATTGAAAATAATTTCACTCCTCCCACCTCCTTATCTAAGTTCTGTTGCATCTCCTGCACTCCAACTTTAGTACTCCTGTACCTATTAATGAGTACCCCTCTTCTGGAGCCTTGATTCCCACTTCCTTCTGCTTCTTCAAAGACCTACTCCATCAACAATAACCTCATTTTCTTATATCTCTAGTCTTTCCTCCTTCACTTTTCCTTCTCTCTCCCTTTTTTTTTTTTTTTTTTTTTTTGCAGTACGCGGGCCTCTCACTGTTGTGGCCACTCCTGTTGTGGAGCACAGGCTCCGGACGCGCAGGGTCAGCGGCCATGGGCCACGGGCCCAGCCGCTCCGTGGCATGTGGGATCTTCCCGGACCGGGGCACGAACCTGTGTCCCCTGCATCGGCAGGTGGACTCTCAACCACTGCGCCACCAGGGAAGCCCCACTTTTCCTTTCTCTTAAAGGACAAATGTTTGCCTCCTCTATCGTGAAATCTGTTCAAAACTTTTTCTTGCCCTTGCTACCCATTAAGATACCACCTTCTCGCGACTCCTGCACAACAGATTTCGTGAATGAATGGTCTCGACTCACTAGGCCTGAAAAGTCTGGTTTCTTTCCCCATCATCCTGCTGGCACTGCTCTCTCAGGGACAACCCAGTCCAAAACTCGATGACCAGTTCTCTGCAGTCACACGGAAGTCATCCACTTGCTAGCTTTCCTGACTTGCCTTCTTCCCACCCCCAATGGCATACTTTTCCAAAATTCTGTACTTCTTCTCTCCTCTTTTTACACACCTTTTTCCAAGTCAATGAATTCATTCCACAAGCTAATTCTTTTTCCTTGTAGGCAATTCTACTACTCTAGCCTTGACCTTTCTCCTGAACTCCAGAACTGAATTTCTGGCTTCCGGCTGGAAAATTTCCACATAGCTCAAAAGGTCCAAATCTGAATTCATCTTGTCTCCTCACAAGCCTGTCTTCCTTCTCTTAACATCCTACTTAGGCTGAAAAACTTGCTCTCCTTGATTTTCCTTCCCTTTCCCTTCCATTTTCTCAGTCATAAACTAGGAATAATATAGTGCTCATCTCATGGGGATAAAATTTTGTTGTAAAACCATTAAGAGAGTTAATATTTTTTATTACTACGATCGCTTCAGTTAGTGGAGAAATCTGGCAATCATATTTCTTATGCACCACCTTTCCTGCATGACTTTTTCCATCTCTGTCTCTAACCTAGCTCTGACCCTCACTAATGTTGACCTGAACTACTCCAATTGGTCAACATTTATCAATAGTCTGCTGTATATAATGTGTTTTTCATAATAAGGTAATTCATACTCAGTCTCAAAGAGTTCTACTTTTTACTCCAGTGGGAAAGGCAAACACACAAATTGAATACAACCCAAAATGAACTGAGGGCTGCACCAGAGATTGGGGGTTGCAGTAGCATTTCCCTGCCTTCCCAATCCAAACCTGCCTGAAAGTACTGTCAGATTCATCTTCAGAAACTGATCAGTTACATCAGAGCTCACATATTCTTACGCCAACAGAGGACAAACGGAATAAAATGGAATGAAATAGATTTGTAGAAGGAAGTAAAAAGTGGTGTGGACTGTGGCTAACTGAACGTGGTGAGTGTATGCCCTAAAAGGGCATGCTGGTCCTCAGTTTCAGTCACTGTGGCTATATGGGAAGCAGGCGAGTCCTGCTATAATCCTCCAACTTTTTAAAAAGAGAAACCAGAGTAGACATTTTTATGTGAACCATCTCATTTGAGCAAGCAAAACACATCAGTAGGTAATATCTGGCTCATGGGCTAACGGCTACCATTTTTGGGAGCCCTCATTTATGTCACTTTTCTGCTCAAAAAACATTTAGAAACATCCTCATTACCTGCAAAACTAAACTTGAATTCCTCAGTCTCACATGCAAGGTTCTAGGGGACCTAACCCAGCCACCTGCCCACCTACTCCTCACTTTCACATATGATAGTGCAATCCTAATTCTACTACAGGAGGCCGGTTCTCTCACCTCCTGGGCTTTGGTCACGATGTGTGCTGGCCCAGGATGCCATCCCCATTCAAATATTGTCTATTAATGAAAACACAACGACCCAAAACCTATGGGATGCAGCAAAAGCAGTTCTAAGAGGGAAGTTTATAGCTATACAGCCTACCTTAAGAAACAACAAACATCTCAAATAAACAACCTAACCTTCCACCTAAAGCAATTAGATAAAGAAGAACAAAAAAACACCAAAGTTAGCAGAGGAAAGAAATCACAAAGATCAGATCAGAAATAAATGAAAAAAAAAAAGAAGGAAATAATAAAACTAAAAGCTGGTTCTTTGAGAAGATAAACAAAATTGATAAACCATTAGCCAGACTTAATCAAGAAAAAAAGGGAGAACACTCAAATCAATAGAATTAGAAATGAAAAAGGAGAAGTAACAACTGACACTACAGAAATACAAAAGATCATGAGAGATTACTACAAGCAACTCTATGCCAATAAAATGGACAACCTGGAAGAAATGGACAAATTCTTAGAAATGCACAACCTTCCGAGTCTGAACCAGGAAGAAATAGAAAATATGAACAGACCAATCACAAGCACTGAAATTGAAACTGTGATTAAAAATCTCCCAACAAACAAAAGCCCAGGACCAGAAGGCTTCACAGGCGAATTCTATCAAACATTTAGAGAAGAGCTAACACCTATCCTTCTCAAACTCTTCCAAAATATAGCAGAGGGAGGAACACTCCCAAACTCATTCTATGAGGCCACCATCACCCTGATACCAACACCAGACAAAGATGTCACAAAGAAAGAAAACTACAGACCAGTATCACTGATGAACAGATGCAAAAATCCTCCACAAAATACTAGCAAACAGAATCCAACAGCACATTAAAAGGATCATACACCATGATCATGTGGGGTTTATCCCAGGAATGCAAGGATTCTTCAATATACACAAATCAATCGTGATACACCATATTAACAAATTGAAGGAGAAAAACCATATGATCATCTCAATAGAGGCAGAGAAAGCTTTTGACAAAATTCAACAGCCATTTATGATAAAAACCCTCCAGAAAGTAGGCACAGAGGGAACTTTCCTCAACATAATAAAGGCCATATATGACAAACCCACAGCCAACATCATCCTCAATGGTGAAAAACTGAAATCATTTCCACTAAGATCAGGAACAAGACAAGGATGTCCACCCTCACCACTATTATTCAACATAGTTTTGGAAGTTTTAGCCACAGCAATCAGAGAAGAAAAGGAAATAAAAGGAATACAAATTGGAAAAGAAGAAGTAAAGCTGTCACTGTTTGCAGATGACATGATACTACTATACATAGAGAATCCTAAAGATGCTACCAGAAAACTACTAGAGCTAATCAATGAATCTGGTAAAGTAGCAGGATACAAAATTAATGCACAGAAATCTCTGGCATTCCTATACACTAATGATGAAAAATCTGAAAGTGAAATTAAGAAAACACTCCCATTTACCACTGCAACAAAAAGAATAAAATATCTAGGAATAAACCTACCTAAGGAGACAAAAGACCTGAATGCAGAATATTATAAGACACTGATGAAAGAAATTAAAGATGATACAAATAGATGGAGAGATATACCATGTTCTTGGAATGGAAGAATCAACATTATGAAAATGACTCCACTACCCAAAGCAATCTAAAGGTTCAATGCAATTCCTATCAAACTACCACTGGAAATTTTTACAGAACTAGACCAAAAAATTTCACAATTTGTATGGAAACACAAAAGACCCTGAATAGCCAAAGCAATCTTGAGAAAGAAAAACGGAACTGGAAGAATCAGGCTCCCTGACTTCAGACTATACTACAAAGCTACAGTCATCAAGACAGTGTGGTACTAGCACAAAAACAGAAATATAGATCAATGGAACAGGATAGAAAGCCCCGAGATAAAGCCACGCACATATGATCACCTTATCTTTGATAAAGGAGGCAAGAATATACAGTGGAGAAAAGACAGCCTCTTCAATAAGTGGTGCTGGGAAAACTGGACAGCTACATGTAAAAGAATGAAATTAGAAGACTCCCTAACACCATACACAAAAATAAACTCAAAATGGATTAAAGACCTAAATGTAAGGCCAGACACCATCAAACTCTTAGAGGAAAACACAGGCAAAACACTCTATGACATAAATCCCAGCAAGATCCTTTTTGACCCACCTCCTAGAAAATGGAAATAGAAACAAAAACAAATGGGACCTAATGAAACTTAAAAGCTTTGGCACAGCAAAGGAAACCATAAACAAGACAAAAAGACAACCCTCAGAATGGGAGAAAATATTTGCAAATGAAGCAACTGACAAAGGATTAATCTCCAAAACATACAAGCAACTCACGCAGCTCAATAACAAAAAAACAAACAACTCAATCCAAAAATGGGCAGAAGGCCTAAATAGACATTTCTCCAAAGAAGAGATACAGATTGCCAACAGACACATGAAAGAATGCTCAACATCATTAATCGTTAGAGAAATGCAAATCAAAACTATAATGAGATATCATCTCACACCAGTCAGAATGGCCATAATCCAAAAATTCTACAAACAGGGCTTCCCTGGTGGCGCAGTGGTTGAGAGTCCACCTGCCGATGCAGGGAACACGGGTTCATGCCCCAGTCCGGGAAGATCCCACATGCCGCGGAGCGGCTGGGCCCGTAAGCCATGGCCACTGAGCCTGCGTGTCTGGAGGACTGTGCTCCGCAACGGAAGAACGCCACAACAGTGAGCGGCCGCGTACCGCCAAAAAAAAAAAAAAAAAACTACAAACAATAAATGCTGGAGAGGGTGTGGAGGAAAGGGAACCCTCCTGCACTGTTCGTGGGAATGTAAATTGATGCAGCCACTATGGAGAACAGTATGGAGGTTCCTTAAAAAATTACAAATAGAACTACCATACGATCCAGCAATCCCACTACTGAGCATATACCCTGAGAAAACCATAATTCAAAGAGTCAGGTACTACAATGTTCATTGCAGCTCTAGTTACAATAGCCAGGACATGGAAGCAACCTAAGTGTCCATCAACAGATGAACGGATAAAGAAGATGTGGCACATATATACAATGGAATATTACTCAGCCATAAAAAGGAATGAAACTGAGTTATTTGTAGTGAGGTGGATGGACCTAGAGACTATCATACAGAATGAAGTAAGTCAGAAAGAGAAAAAACAAATACTGTATGCTAACACATATATATGGAATCTAAAAAAGAAAGAAAGAAAAAAAAGGTCAGAAGAACCTAGGGCAAGATGGGAATAAAGATGCAGACCTACTAGAGAATGAACTTGAGGATATAGGGAAGGGGAAGTGTAAGCTGGGACAAAGTGAGAGAGTGGCATGGACATATATACACTACCAAACGTAAAATAGATAGCTAGTGGGAAGCAGCGCATAGCACAGGGAGATCAGCTTGGTGCTTTGTGACCGCCTAGAGGGGTGGGATAGGGAGGGTGGGAGGGAGGGAGATGCAAGAGGGAAGAGATATGGGGACATATGTATATGTATGACTGACTCACTTTGTTATAAAGCAGAAACTAACACACCATTGTAAAGCAATTATACTCTAATAAAGGCGTTAAAAAAAGAAACAAACAAATATTGTCTATTATTCAGGGTTTCAGTCAACATCCTTTCTTCCCCAAAATTTCCCAATTTTTTTGCCAAGCTGACGTAACTACCTCTTATACACTCCCATTGCTTTTCCTGATACTCTGGCACATTTTGCTGTAATTTATAGATGTGATTTGCTCTCACTGCTAAACAGCCATCTCCCAGAGAACTGAGACTGAATTTCAATTATGTCTGCATATCTAAGAGCACACATTAGTAAATAACATATGTGTGTTCATGTATTACATGAGGACATTGTCTCAGTCAGCTCAGGCTGCTGTTACAAAACACTATAGACTGGGTGGCTTAAACATATCTCACAGTTCTGGAGGCTGGAAAGTTTAAAATCAAGGTGTCAGGCAGATTTGCCTCTTGGTGAAGACACTTCCCGGCTTGTAGAAGGCTGCCTCTTCACTGTTCCCTCACATGGCAGAGAGAGAGCTCTCGTGTTTCTTCCTCTCTTTATAAGGGCATTAATTCTATCATGAGCACCTCACCCTCATGAGCTAATCTAACGCTGATCATGACCCCAAAACCCCACCCCCAAATACTATCACATTGGGTATTTGGGCTTCAACATATGAATTTAGGGGTATACAACATTCAGTTCATAGCATACATGAATGACAAACGTTACTGTAATGCTTTACCATGCCTCTACCCTCAAAAAAGACCAACCTAAAGTATTTTTCTCTTTCTTTAACATTGTTTACTGCTTCCATTTATATATTAATTTTTGGATTTTTTTTTTTTTAACCTAAACTCTGCTGAGAATTGTGTATGTGTCTTTGTGGGCATGTGTGGTATGTACACATATGCACTGAACAAATCACTTTGCTACACCTTAGTTTCTTCACTACTACTCATTTCATAGGGGTGTTGTCAGCATTAAATGAGATAACTACATGTATGGCAATTTGCATACTGCAGGCATTCAATGCATGGTGACTCTATTGTGGTAGTGGCTGTATGTATGTTTGGCTATGAAAAAGCTGAGGTCTTCCTTTTCACAAATAATAAATCTAAAATACTTTTGAAACTACAGACTAGAATTCCCTGGTGGTCTGGTGGATAGGATTCCTCACTTCCACTGGAGGGGGCACGGGTTCAATCCATGGTCAAGGAACTAAGATCCTACATGCTGCGTGGCACGGCCAAAAAAAAAAAAAAAAGGAAATTACAGTTACCTGTGAGCTGTGCCAATACATGTTGTACAAAGACCTAACTGGTTGTGCAGAAGCAAGAGGATGAGAGCATAACATCCCTGGAACAGAAGGCAAGGGTGAGAGCTTAAGACAGAGGTGACATCAACAGGTGACCAATGAAACTGTGTGTGGTAGTGGGTGGGGAAGTGTGATAGATATTTTTACTCTGAAATACGGATGCCTGCAGCACAGCTGGTGCTTCCTGTCAAGTCAGGTGGAGCTGGGAATGAGAGTGGGGCAGAGAATGGGAGGAACAGACCTGGTCCTTCCTAAGGAAGCTTAGGCCTGGGGAGAGGGTGCTGATGAGGAACTCACATTCCAGATATCTCTACTGTTTTCTGAAGGTTTCCTCTTAGACCCTTCTTAGAAGAAGCATGTATGCAGACCATGAATGTAGGTACACCAAGGTATGCAAACCAAGAGCCAGAAGAGACCTTGAGAGTATGTGCTCAGTGGCAGCAGGTGAATTCCTAAGCCACCTGAGGAAGAATTTCTCTTCTTTTCTTTGATCAACTTGATAGTACTTCTGTAGCCTACCACACACCAGCGTTCTTCATTTCCCCTGAATACCTTATAAGGAACATAGTTCCTCTATTCAGACAGACTGGAAAGAATCTATGAGAACATTAATGATGGCTGTGACCTTTCAGTAACAAAGTGTCTGACCAAACAACCTTAAAGTCTGGTTTGAGAGGGCCCTTGTAGGCTGAATAAATGGCCTCCTAAAAGTGTCCATGTCCCAATCCCTAGAACCTATGAGTAAAAGGTGATTTTTACAGAAGTGATTAAGGATTCTGAGATGGACAGATTATCCAGGTGACCCCAATGTAGTCATAAGGGTTCGTATAAGAAAGAGGCAGGTGGGTTAAAATCAGAAAAAAAGCAATGTGATATGAGAGAGAGAGAGAAAGAGAGAGAGCGCGCGATTGGAAGATGGTAAACCACTGGCTTTGAAGATGGAGGAAGGGGCACAAAACACAGAATGCAGATGGCCTCTAGAAGCTAGAAAAGGCAAGGAAACAGATTGTGCCCTGAGCTTCCAGAAGGAACACAGCCTTGCCAACACCTTGATCTGAGGACTTCTGACCTCCACAAGTATAAAATAATAAATTCATATTGGCTCAAGCCAATTTCATACAGAAGCAAAGGGACACTGATATAGTACTTAACCCCAAGGGGAGGTAAGTGAGCTCTCAGGAGGGATCACCCACAAGGTGGAGGCAGGGGTAGGGTTTCCCTCTGAAACCACAGAGAGCCAACCTCAGACCCCAACCTCAAGCACAGATCCATATGAAGAGAAATAAAAATTTAAAGCAGAATATACTAAGTGCCAAATGGATGACAAGTTCAGCTAGGGCTTTAGGCATTTAGAGGAGGTAATGAATGAATGCTTCTCCCATTCAGCCTTTCCATGACAGGCAGGAGGTTTTCCAGGACAGTCCAAATTTATAACTGTCATCCTAGTGTAATCATAAGTAGGGACTACTTTCATTCTCAAAAGTGTCTGGCTCATAATAAACCACATGGGCATTCTAATGACAGAGCACTAGACAGGAAGCCACTGGACACTCCATATCCTGTTAGGAATAGCTTTGAACTTGAATCTCAATGCATAATTTAAAAATGATACCCAAGTTATCACGCCACTGAAATCTTAGAAAAAACTTTTGGTTGATTGTGAGTAAAACAGACATTTCAACAATACTTGACATACAGTACTCAGATTCTCTTCCTGGCAAAGTTAAGTGAGGAAACTTAATTTACATTGTCTAATGAGATAAGTGATTTTAATGTATGACACCTCCTGCAGCTGAAGCAGCTGAGAAGGATTTTTGTTTTGTTTTGCTTTGCTTTGAAGCATTACAATAAGCAGGATGGTGGTAGTGGGTAGAGAGTTGGGGAAAGGAAGAATAGGAAGAGTTGGAGAGGGAGATTATAAGACTATAAGCAACACTGAAAAGACAGTGAGTTCTAGGTTTCTTGCCACATTTACCTGTCTTAAAGAGTGATCATTGGATCCTACATTTGAACTTGATTCTCAAGGTGCTATCCTTCCAAAGACATTTCCTGCTCCAGATGGGAGGACAGACAGTGGGAAGGATAGACTCAACTCTGAGTCTGTGCCAGGAGGGTGCTCTGGAGTGCGGAGGTGAGAGCTATGTGTGGGGCTTCAAATCCACATGTCACATCAAGCCAGGCACGGGTCGAATCATGTCACTCAAATTGGTCCATACAGGGATGAAAATTAAAATGCTGATAAATGAGCACATTTATCAAACTATGGGAAGCTATTTAGTGCACTCAAGTTCACGCCTACCTTTGGGGGATTTTGATGAGACTCCATGTCTTCTAGCCACCTTATTAGCCACAATTAACACAGTATTTAATGTTGCATGTCTTTGGGGGCACCTCGTCTTCTGTGTTCTTGAATTCCTCTTTGTATCCCTCCTCCCTTGGATAATACCACCTAGGATTCCAGGCTGGCCTCTGGTTGAATTTGCAGAGGTTTTTGTCTAGTCTCCTTTGCACACTCTCCCTCAAACACTCCCTTCTCTTCACTCCAGGCCTCCTGGAGGCAACAGTAAGTTTTCTCCCAAGATATTTGTGTAGTTTTGTGAGAGGAAGAGAAAAAAACGAGAAAGGAGGAGAAAAGGGTGAGGAGAAGAAGTGGGGACGGGGGGAGGGGAGTGAGGAGGAGTGGGGAGGAAGGGATACAGGAAATATTCCATATTTCGGGGTAGAGTGGCTGGGGAGAGGGGAAAAGACCACTAAAAGTTCCTGGTCAGTCACAGGCCCTGTGTCCGCTCCATGTTTTAACGTCTCAGACAGGCTGAAAACGGGTCTGTGGGAAGCCGTAACACCTACCAAACCCTCGACAGCCGCTATTCTTCACAGAGGCTGTGAACAATGGCCTGGCTGCCAGTGTCTGACTGAAATAATAGCTGTACCTACAGGATCATTTGGAAGACAGATGGCGGAGGCAATCCCCATTCATCTGCCAGCAGGCATTTCATAAATTCTCACTGTCCTGTCAGGCCCAGGAGGGGAAGGCACAATGCAGCCTTGCTAATTGTCCAAGCTCATTAGATAATTATTTTAAAGACAGAACTTCTGTCCCACCTCTCCTGCTCCTCCACCCAACCCCCCACCCCGTGCCAACCCTACTCCAAGGTGATTTTGAGAATACCTTTGGCACCCTTAGAAAAAGCAGGTCTCTAAAGTGCAAAAGCCTTGATTTTTGCTAGGTGGGGGTTATATTTTCATTTTTTCACTCTGCCCTCCTTCCCAGTAAGTCTTGCAGCTCCAAAATTAGGTCGTTCGCCTTCCCTACTATTTGCTGCTTCCATGATCTGGCCCATCAGTGTTCCATATTTCAAAGTCCGGATGACTTTTCCCATTCTGAGTTGCCATTCTCTCCATAAAGTACCAGACACATCTGTTATCATTTTTCTAGCATGCCTTAAGCCTAGACTTAACTCAAGGCAATGTTTATGGATTTAGAGAACTTTCGAGAGCTCCGTATCATTCCAGCACATCTGAGATCCTTACTTGTCATTCCGAAGCAATTTATGAGAATCTACTAAGTGGATGTGAACAGGAATGAGGGTGGGGAGAAGCAGGGAAGCCCTACAAGTGAGGGTGGCTGATTGAGCTTCGACCTGTGCAGTGACACGGACCCCACACTGGCTTCAGTACTCTGCAGTCACCATCTTGAAATTCTTAATCATTTTGAACAAAAGCGCCACATTTTCATTTTTGCACTGGCCCTACCAATTGGCAGCTTGTTCTGCTACAATTGTTGGAAAAGGGGAGCATTCGGCAAGGGCTCAGGAAGAACTACCTCCTGGGCCAAAGTTGAGAGGCCGGAAGCTCCAGACAGAGCAGAGATTAACGCAACGATCAGTACGTGTGGCAAGGGAGACATAAACGGCATATATCATTAGTGTCTATCTGAGCACTAGCCCAGGCATGGCCTGCTTTCAGGGTGCTGACAAAATCAAATGTGCAAGCCTGAAGCCTGGAGATAGATCCCAGATCACCGTAAATTCGGCAAACTAACAGCACCCCCTGTGATTCTTCTTGGGAAACAATTAGCTGGCTTCAACCACCGCACTACCAATTTCACTATGTACCAGACCTCAGCAGAAGATGCATTACGTGGATTTGTGAGAAATAAGGCCAGAATGTAACTTGGAGACTGTAAAGGGAAGGCTTTGAATGCCAGACTGAGGAATACGAGAGAACTCTTGAAAAATTTGGTCAGGAGGGTGACTGCTGGAGCTCTGGTTGCCCCAAGAAAAGAAATATTCTTTCTAGATCCACTGGGCCATCTGTTCAGAAGGCTTATATAACAAATAACTCTCCACCACCTTCCCCTTGTGGCACATTTCCCTCCCACTGCTCTCTTTCCCTATACTGCTTCTGCCACCACAAACACACAGCAGAAAAAGTGTAGCTGTTGGCTCCAATTCTGGCCCCACTGCTGCCTTGACCCACCTCGGACTCAAGTCACCGATCATGCTTTCAGTGCATTGCACTGCATATACCTGACCTCTCCCAAATTGCTTAGGTGAGCAGTCCCACCCATGACCCTGTGGTAGGCAGAATTCTAAGAATGACCCTAGTGACCCTTGGCCTGGTATAATCTCTCCACCAAGAGTGTGAGTAGAACCCGTGAATATGATGAGATACCATTCCCATGATTATGCTACGTTATATGGCAAAAGGGATCCTGCAGATGTGATTAAGGTTACTAATCAGAAAGAGTGGGCCTAATCTAGCCACATGAGCCCTATGAAAGCAGAGGTTTCTCCAGCTGGTAGCAGAAGGGCAAGTCAGAGATGGAAGCATGAGAAGGACTAGATGCCCCGATGGGCTTTGAAGATGGAGGGGCCATGTGAGGAGGAATGGGGGTGGCCTCCTAGAGCAGAGTGACCCCCAGCTGATAGCCAGCAAGGACATGGAGACCTCAGGCCTAAAGCTGCACAGGCACTGGATTCTGATGACAACCGGAATGGCTTAGAAGATCCTTGCCCAGAGCCTCCTGGTAAGAGCCTAGTCTGGCCAATGTCTTGATTTTGGCCTTTGGCAACCCTGAGCATAGAACCCAACAAGTTGGCTGAACGTCTGACCTACAGAACTGGGTGTAGTTTTACATACAGAAATGTAAATGTATGGTAATTTGCTAAATGTATGGTAATTTGTTATGTAACGATAGCAAAGTAATTCGCTACTTTAGCCCCTTCCCAGCACTGTCCTATTTGGTGGCTAAAGTCCCGCCACTTTAACACTCAGAGACAAGGTCATAATAAGTGAGCTTCAGGAGCTGCATCTGAAGGGACAATAAACTGAAAATGAGAGATGAGAGTCCAGTCAACCAGTTGGGACATTATTGCAAATGACCAGCATGAAGAAATAAGGTCCTAAATTTAGTGGCATTAGTTATGGATAAGAGCAATAGATTTGAGAGTCCTTATGAAAGAAAAACTGTCTAGATGTAGCAACTGACTGGATGGGAGAGAGAGAGATGGCTATTATGTTGGCTTCTGGAATGAGCTGAAGAGAACACTGGTGCCCTGTGATGGCATGTCCATTAAACTTAATGGAAATAAAATGTGTGTTCAGCTCCTAAAGATGACTCATTTCCTATAAGAAGGTACCATGTTAGTTAAATTTGTTGGTGGCAAGTAACAGCACTAATTCAACTCAAACCAGTTTAGGGGGAAAAACGAGGAGGACGCTTCATATTGAGATGCAGGTGTTTCACAGACCCTAGAGACAGGAAAGCAGCAGAGCCTCTGAGAGGACTGCACTGCAATATGAAAGCCCCTGGGACCAGAGAGTGTGGTCCCTCCATCTCCTGTCTCTTCTTCCACCAATGACCATCCTGTGTGCCAGTTAGCCCACTCGGCAGATGGAAGATGGCCACAGCACAGCTCTAGGGTTGAAGGGGAGCCAAGGCCAGACTGGAATTGCTAAACCCAACTCCTAATCTTCAGGGAAAAGGGTCAGGTTTGTTAACATGGTTGCCTCACCTCCCAGCCCACCACCACACTGCTGCTCTCGAGAAAGTGGGAGAAGTGCTGGCTCTTGAGCATGGCAGACACTCCCAAAGTTGCTGACACAGAAAGCAGAAAGCATTTTCAAATCTTAATGTCCACAGACACCAGAATGTACTCTCCTCTCCATGAGGGAAATGTAGCATCACGCCTCAAGCAGCTGGATCCTCATCCCGATGCTCCCTCTAACCAGTGGTGTGAGTGACACGGAGGAACTTCTCTAGGTCTCGATACCACTAGCTATAAAACACGGAACTTCGTCCGGGTGTCATCAAGGGCTCCAGCTTTAACACCTGTGATTCTAAGTCCTTGTGAGCGGAAACAATGCTGCCTTGATCTGGTCCTCTTGTTTAACTTTCCTTTGCCTTCCTAAAGATCAGAAATAAAGCCTCTCAGCATTAATCCTCTCATCGGCTTACAACAGGAAGAAAGCCAGCCAAGGAAAATATATAGTTTGTATTCTGAGAGAGCTGGACCATCTGAAAATCTACTTAGTACTCAAAGAAACACTCACCCTGAGCCTGGCGTTAACTGGCTTTAAGTCTCTGCCTGGACAGAAGGAGCAGTGGTTCTGTGCTCCTTGACAAAAGTGTGTCTCTGAGATCCACTGGGCGGCTGCAGCTGCCAACAACCTATTTCTTGCAGTTTTCTTTAGATCCACAGAAGGTCAGAACTTCAGGGGCTTCAGTCTAATTCCTTCATTTTCTATATGACAAAACAGAGACTGAGAGAAGAGAAGGGACTTGCCCAGGGCCATATGGATAGTAGGGGACAAAATGGGGAGTAGAGCCAAGTGGCCTCACTCATGTTTTTGCACTGCCCCCTCTTCTGTGAACAGAGTAAGTGATGTGATCAACACTAGAGCCTCAGGGATGAATCAGCATCCTTCACTGATGGTACCTGTTATTGATGGGTTCAGTTCTGACTCTCCCCAACCAAAATTCATATTTTGAAGTCCTAACCCCCAATATATCAGAATGTGACCTTATTTGGAGATAAGGTCTTTACAGAGGCAATCAAGTTAAAATGAGGCCATTAGAGTACACCTTAATCCAATATGACTGTGCCCTTACAAAAAGTGGACATTTGGACACAGAGACACACATAGAGAGAAGCTGATGTGAAGACACACAGGGAGAAGATGGTCTTCCATTGTTTTAATTTCCAAATGATTGCTTCCCCCTCCCCATCTTTGTCTAAAAAACATGCAGATATGTATTCATGCTTTCATTACTAAAAACGTTTGCTTAATATTTGAATAGAAAGATACATATACACCAACCTGTTAATGTTCTCTCCATATTTCACAGCACCAAATAAGACAACTCCAACAAAAGCATAACACAGCAGCAACAGGAACATTCCTCGCCCCCCCCCACCCCCCCAAAAAAGAAGATGGCCTTCCACAAGCCAATGAGAGAGACCTGGAACAGATCCTTCCCTCACAGCCCTCAGAAGGAACCAACCTAGTAGACACCTTGACTCCTGGCCTCCAGAACAGTGAAACAATAAATTCGTGTTGTTTAAGCCACCAGGTGCTTTTGTTACAGTGGCCCTAGCCCCAAAATTGTCTGTTACACTCTCTTCATTTCAGGGCAACTTCTTTCACTAGGATTGAACATTGAAAGCAGTGCAAGCAACAGTGGGTACAAGGAATTGTTCTCCCTCACTGTCTTCCTTAACCTCCTTCCTGACCTCTTACCCTTTCTTTCATCCACAACCCCCAAAGAGCCAAAAGATCCTAGCTTTCTTCAAGTGGCCCAACAGTCTCATAATCATCCCGCTATAACCTGAGTAACTGCCCATGCTATCATTCCTTCTTTTTTTTTTTTTTGAGTTTTATTTATGTATTTATTTATTTTTGGCTGCATTGGGCTTCATTGCTGCATGTGGGCTTTCTCTAGTTGCAGTGCACGGACTTCTCATTGCAGTGGCTTCTCTTGTTGCAGAGCACAGGCTCTAGGCGCGCAGGCTTCAGTAGTTGTGGCATGTGGGCTCAGTAGTTGTGGCTCATGGGCTCTAGAGCGCAGGCTCAGTAGTTGTGGCTCACGATCTTAGTTGCTCTGCTGCATGTGGGATCTTCCCGGACCAGGGCTCAAACCCATGTCCCCTGCATTGGCAGGCGGATTCTTAACCATTATGCCACCAGGGAAGCCCCCATTCCTTCTTTAAAGCTACAGCCAGAAGCACAAATCAGTTTGAAAAGATAAAAATGATGAAAAATTTATTTTTGAAAAAGTACACTGTGACTATCTCCTATCATATACATGATTATTTCAACTGTTCCCTATGATGGTTGGCTGTACTCTTTCCACAAGCAAAGTCATCTATTTGGAGCCAACATAATATCTCACCCACAGTGGTCACTGAGGTACAGAACCCAGACCCTGAACAAGGAAAAAGTATGTGGGAGAACTTCAGAACATTTTAAGGCAAAGAGAAGCTAGTTCCTGGCAATGTAACCTCCTCAATATTTTGGGTCTTTCAAAATTGTGTTCTATGTACATCATACATCCACTGCTGCTTCTTCTCCACGTGAAATCATGGGAGTAGACTCATCAACCATGGATCTACTGTCACTAAAGTGGAATTTATAGGAAACTTCTGGTGGTTGTAAACAATTCCCCCAATACCAGACCACCCTAGCATAACAAGAATTCCAGAGTTTTAAAATCAAGTGTGTCTAATCGTAGCAATATCTTTTTGGATCTGTCTCCTAGAGTAATGGAAATAAAAACAAAACTAAACAAATGGGACCCAATTAAACTTATAAGCTTTTGCACCACAAAGAAAACCATAAACAAAATGAAAAGACAACCTATAGAATGGGGGAAAATATTTGCAAACGATGCAACCGATGAGGGATTAATCTCCAAAATATACAAACAGCTCATAGAACTCAATATCAAAAAAACAAACAACCCAATCAAAAATGGGCAGAAGATGTAAACAGACATTTCTCCAAAGAAGACATACAGATGCCAACAGACACATGAGAAGATGCTCAACATCACTAATTACTAGAGAAATGCAAATCAAAACTACAGTGAGGTATCACCTCACGCCAGTCAGAATGGGCATCATCAAAAAGTCTACAAATAATAAATGCTGGAGGGAGTGTGGAGAAAAAGGAACCCTCCTAAACTGTTAGTCGGAATGTAAATTGGTACAGCCACTATGGAGAACAGTATGGATGTTCCTTAAAAAACTAAAAATAGAGCTACCATATGATCCAGCAATCCCATTTCTGGGCATATATCCAGAGAAAACCATAATCCAAAAAGATACATGCACCTCAGTGTTCACTGCAGCACTATTTACAATAGCCAAGACATGGAAGCAACCTAAATGTCTATCAACAGATAAATGGATAAAGAAAATGTGGTGTATTTATACAATGGAATATTACTCAGCCATAAAAAAGAATAATGTTATTTGCAACAATGTGGATGGACCTAGATATTATCACACCAAGTCAGTCAGAGAAAGACAAATACCATATGATATCACTTATCTGTAGAATCTTTAAAAAATGATGCAAATGAACTTATTTACAAAATAGAAACAGACTCACAGACATAGAAAGCAAACTTATGGTTACCAAAGGGGAAAGGTGGGGGGAGGGATCAATTAGGAATTTGGGAGTAACATATACACACACTACTATATACAAAATAGATAACCAGCAAGGACCTACTGTATAGCACAGGGAACTATACTCAATATTATGTAATAACCTATATGGGAAAAGAATCTAAAAAAGTTATATATATGTATATAACTGAATCACTTTGCTGCACACCTGAAACTAACAGAAGATTGTACATCAACAATACCTCAATTAAAAAAAAAAAAAAGTACGTCCATAATAGCTTCCAACGTACATTTGCAAACAGCCTCAAAACTAGGCAGGTCAAGTTTCAGAAGCAGACAGATAATTATAAATTTCTACCCCACCAATTTTTGTGCTCTGACACTTCCCTCTACTGGATATTGCCTTCTGTGTCCAGCCATGGAGTTCCCTCCCTCTACTCTCCCTCTAGCTGAGACACTGGAATGCCTTTCTCCATCTCTCCAAACTTGGGTTAGAGTCTCATTTCTGCCCCCCAATTTTTTAAGGCTCTGACTACATTCACTCCCTCATCTATTTCCTCTGCACAGTGGCCCAAGCTTCTCAGACAACCATGAGTAAAGCACCTTGTGAAAAAACCAAGGTCTGTTTCTAATGCTGGAGCAGTGGACCTGGGATCTGAGCAAGAGATGCCGTAGCTAGAATGTGGTATCCTGGGTCCTCACTTTCAAAGGGAGACTTAAATGTGGTCCAGTGCGAGTCTGGCACCATAAGATGCAAAACTGTCTACTTTGAGTGCTGGTGGCGTTTTTTAAGTTCTGAGATAAACTCAGGAAATTATCAGAAAGAAGGATGATGATAGACTTGCAAATTTTGTAGAGCATTATTTTTAAATTGTTGATGTGCATTTCTTAGAAACTGTCTCAGTCTAAAATATTTGTCAATCTCTGTGTCCTTGTCTATACAATTTGTTGATATAGACTTTTATAGCATGCTAGCTAATGTAGCAGCAGGTTAAAACAGGACACAGGCTCGATGTCAGCAGAGAATTCAAGACTGTTAGGTGTTATGCGACTACTTAAGGAGAACTGGAAATGGGGGTATGTGAATGCCAGTTTTTGTGACTCTTAGCCCATTACTCACCTGCAGCCTATAAAGAGGTTGAAGAGACCAAAAGGAAAGATGGGAATTGGAGAGAGCCTTTTATTTGGAGGTCAGTAGACTATGAACCTCTTTACCCCCTCCATGAGGGAGGCTGATACCTTACCTCAAGCCTAGTGATAAAGATATTAAGGCAGCCCTGCAGAGGGCTTCAGATGAGCCCCCTAGAGAGCAGTTCTCTGGTGTTTGACTCACAGACAAGAAATCTGAAGGAGCTAGAGGCTAGCAAACTGATGGATTTAAGATGAAGATATTTTCTGTGCAGCAGAGGTAAAAGGAGGGAGAGAGAGAGAATGAGAGCATGAGAGAGAGACCAGAACCATCTCAGAGGGACCTTGCCCATGAGAACACCTGGAGGAGCAGCGGGAAAAGGAGTGGGGAGATTCTGTGTGGAGGCAGTCATAGAGAACCGGGATCGTTACACTGAATTGTGCCCCCTAATTCATATGTTGAAGCTCAATATGATTATATATGGAGATAGGGCCTCGAACGGGGTCATTAAGGTTAAATGAGGTCATAAGGGTGGGACCCCAATCTGATAGGACTGGTGTCCTTATAGGAAGAGATCAGAGCTCTCTTTCTCTTCCCTCATGTGCACTTGATGACACAGTGAGAAGGTGGTCATCTACAAGGAAGAGAACCTTCACCAGAAACCAGCCCTGCTGGCACCTTGATCTTGGACTTCCAGCCTCCAGAGCTGTGACAAGATAAATGTCTGTTATTTAAGCCATCCAGTCTGTGATATTTTGTTATGACAGCACAAAGCAGACTAATATAGGGGTCTCAGGCAAGTCAGCTGGAAAGTGCATCCCCTGAAGCAGAGGTTCATAGGTAAATAGTCCCTAGTGATTAGGGCATCTCCAAAGAACTCACAGAGCAATCCAAAAGAAATAGATTCATCCCACAAAGAAATCTCCAAGATTAATGTTTTCACTGGTGAAGTATACCAAACATCTAAGGAAGAAATAACAATCTTACATAAACTTTTCCAGACAATAGAAAGAGTATGTACTTCTCAAGTCATTTTATGAATACATCATAACCATGATAACAAAACCTGATAGAGACATTGCAAGATAGAAAAATGTCAGTCTTCTTCAAAAGTACGGATGCAAAACCTTAAACACAGTAAGAGCAAACCGAATCCAGTGATTTGGGAAAGGACAACAACATCCTAACTGAGTGGAGTTTAATCCAAGAGTGCAAATGTTAACATTTTAAAAATCAGTGTAATTCTCATAGTAACAGAAGAAAAAAGATCATTTGATCATCACATGAATATAAAACAATTTTATAAAATTCAATAATCATATTAAAAAAACTTTTAGCAAACTATGATAAATATGATAGCATCTCCAAACAAAAAAACAAATCAAAAAACCCTGAGATCAGAAATGAGCAACATTGTACTTACTGGAGGTTCTCACTAGCCCAATAAAGCAAGAGAGCACTGAACATCTGCCAAACCTGGAGACAGCAGTGCCAGCTCATGACTGCACCAATCAGGTAAGAACTTCCTAACCTCCTGTCCCTCCCCACCACTCCAGCACTGGAGAGGAACAGAAATCCCAACTAGCCAGTTGGGAGTGGAGTGGGGTGAGGGCACAATCAAGAAAGAAGAAACCAACCACTCAGTTGCTCCCACCTCACGTTCCTTTCCACTGAAAGAGTTCTATCATCAACAATGCCAAACTGGGGGAGGGAGGAGTTTTAAACATTATTTTTTAAATGAAGATTGGAATTTTGACCCTTACACAAGGCTGGAAATTTTAGTTACTGAGATAGTTAGTACTATTTTGTAATATGTAGTGGCCACAGGACTTTTCCTTATTTGAGAATGACCTGGAAACTAGAGAACCTGCTGTAGATTTTATCTAAGAGGTGACGGAAAACTATATGAGAGCAGATGTGCATGGGGGAAATGAAGAATCAAGTTGTCTTCCATTCCACCCTATGACTAAAGTTCTTTCAAAATCCTGGTTATGCTGCTCTTAATGTTGTTAATGCGCTCACTGCTAGTCCTCAAAGGGCAAATGCTTCCTCTGAACCACACTTTCCTAGATTCGTTGGAAAAAACAGTCTTCCTCTGCTGTCTTTCAAGACTTGCCCTTTGGCCTGGGCTGTTCTTGAGCAGGCCATGTACACATCCTACACTGACCGAGAAGGCAGAGGATTCCACAGGGGTCACAGATGGTGGTTTCTGTGTTGGGTGTGAGCAGAACATTGCCCTGTGCTAAAGCCAGCTCCAGCCGGACCATCCCAACTCCCTTACTCTGAAGCAGAGTAAGCAGGAGCAAAGCTCAAGGGCTATGGGAAATTTGCCACTGTGCGAAAATAGAGGGATGGCCCTGAAGGGTGTTGCTCTGCAAGTCTGAGACAATCGCCAGTGCAAGCAACGCATTCTAAGGGCATATTCACTGTGCAAAAAGTGCTTAACATATTGTTGTCAAGACTTAATACATATGGTCTCTATCCTCAAAGAACTATTTAAAACCAAAGATGGAACTAACACATAAAACACTATAAAATATATGCAAAATGAATATGCCTAGAGCTTGATACATCATCTCAGCCAGTGGAGGGTCCAGTGTCATTAAAAACAAAATTATTTATTAAAAGTCATTTTCTCTATATCTGACCCCAGTCCATGCCAGATTTTAGCAGGGCATTGGGCCCATTCTGTTTTCTCTCTTTTGAAGTTAGTTTCTCATCTTATTCCTGTCTTGGAAATGTAACGTATCACTGAGGTGGTTCTGAGTTTATGTTTTGTTCACTTTTAATGTGTGCTAAATGATTGGAAATGGGAAGCAGGTGGACACTTGGCCCAGAGATTATAAACTCCATCTCCTTAATTAGATGGTGTTGATTAAGGCTTCCATGGGGTCCTTCTCCTCACTGCCAAGTAAAAGAGCTCTCCAGTGGGGCTCCTCAAAGCATTTGGGAACTAATGGTTTATTCAGTTCCTCCTTTGCATTTATTCACTGATACCGACCAAACAGAATCCAAATAATCTTTATCTCTTTGGTTTTTCTCTAACAGTTCCGCCACTGGACTTTCCTTTTTGGCAAGAGTTGAAAGAGAATAAATGGGATTCTGGATAGCCCCTGGCTGAACTTTCCTTCCTATTTTGAGTTAGCAGAATTTAGCTGGGAAGGGGTGAAGGCTGGGGGTCTTCAGAAGACAGAGCTTCAGAGCCTTAGGAAAGTGCTAGGTACTATATCAACCTGTGGCTTCTCTTAACCAGGGGAACAGAGCAAGAGTTTGGAGACTGACAGATGTGAGTTTGAATCTTGGCTCAGCTGGTTATTAGCTGCAAACCGTGGTGTGCTGGTAAGTGTTTAACAACAAACTTTTTTAAAAAATATTTATTTTTTTTTGCCTGTGTTGGGTCTTCATTTCTGTGCGAGGACTTTCTCTAGTTGGGGCAAGCGGGGGCCACTCTTCATGGCGGTGCGCGGGCCTCTCACTATCGCAGCCTCTCCTGTTGTGGAGCACAGGCTCCAGACGCGCAGACTCAGTAGTTGTGGCTCACGGGCCTAGGTGTTCCGCGGCATGTGGGATCTTCCCAGACCAGGGCCTGAACCCATATCCCCTGCATTGGCAGGCAGATTCTCAACCACTGCGCCACCAGGGAAGCCCTAACAACGGACTCTTAAAGGAAATAAATAAGGCCTTAATTTGTAACATGTGCCAATTTTTGTGGTGTAAATACTCCTACCAGGACTGATTTTAAGCTACCAATGTGTTGTGACTACAGGCAAATTTGAGAAGAGAGTAGTACTACTGGTTCTCATAGCTATATAAGCTGACATCCAGCTCACTAGTAACCAAATGTAAGCAACAGTTTCACCATCTGTATGAAAGGGATATTTTGCATTATAGAGAGTAAAGTAATAACTGAAAAGTGGCCAAAACAGAGCCTGACCCACACTAGGAGCTCAATAAATTGTCACTACATATTATCATTTTAACCTGGGCTTTAAGGAAGTGACTTCACATTGCTGAGCACTCCAAGAAGTCACAGTAGGTCGAGGAACCAAGATGGCGGAATAGAAGGATGTGCTCTCACTCCCTCTTGTGAGAACACCAGAATCACAACTAGCTGCTGGACAATCATCGACAGGAAGACACTGGAACTCACCAAGAAAGACACCCCACATCCAAAGACAAAGGAGAAGCCACAATGAGACGGTAGGAGGGGCACAATCACAGTAATATCAAATCCCATAGCTGGTGGGTGGGTGACTCACAGACTGGAGAACACTTATACCACAGAAGTCCACCCACTGGAGTGATGTTCTGAGCCCCATGTCAGGCTTCCCAACCTGGGGATCTGGCAACGGGAGGAGGAATTCCTAGACAATCAGACTTTGAAGCCTAGTGGGAACTGAGTGCAGGATTCGACAGGACTGGGGAAAACAGAGACTCCACTCTTGGAGAGCACACACAAAGTGGTGTGCGTATTGGGACCCAGGGGAAGGAGCGGTGACCCCAGGGGACACTGAACCAGACCTACCTGCTAGTGTTGGAGGGTCTCCTGCAGAGGTGTCGGGGGGAGGGGGGTGGGCTGTGGCTCACCATGGGGACAAGGACACTGGCAGCAGAAGTTCTGGGAAGTACTTCTTAGCATAAGCCCTCCCAGAGTCTGTCATTAGCCCCACCCAAGAGCCCAGGTAGGCTCCAGTGTTGGGTTGCCTCAGACCAAACAAGCAACAGAGAGAGAACCCAGCCCCAGCCATCAACAGTCAAGTGGATTAAAGTTTTACTGAGTGGGCTTCCCTGGTGGCGCAGTGGTTGGGAGTCCGCCTGCTGATGCAGGGGACGTGGGTTCGTGCCCCGGTCCGGGAAGATCCCGCATGCCGCGGAGCGGCTGGGCCCGTGAGCCATGGCGGCTGGGCCTGCGCGTCCGGAGCCTGTGCTCCGCAGTGGGAGAGGCCACAGTAGTGAGAGGCCCGCGTACCGCAAAAAAAAAAAAAAAAAAAAAAAAAAGTTTTACTGAGCTCTGCCCACCAGAGGAACACTCAGCTCTACCCACCACCAGTACCCCCAACAAGCCTTACATAGCCTCATCCACCAGAGGGCAGACAGCAGAAGCAAGAAGAACTACAATCCTGCAGCCTGTGGAACAAAAATCACATTCACAGAAAGCCAGACCAGATGAAAAGGCAGAGGGCTATGTACAAGATGAAGGAACAAGATAAAACCCCAGAAAAACAACTAAATGAAGTAGACATAGGCAACCTTCCAGAGAAAGAATTCAGAATAATGATAGTGAAGATGATTCAGGACCTCGAAAAAAGAATGGACGCAAAGATCAAGAAGATGCGAGAAACGTATAACAAAGACCTAGAAGAATTAAAGAACAAACAAACAGAGATGAAAAATACAATAACTGAAATGAAAACTACACTAGAAGGTATCAACAGCAGAATAACTGAGGCAGAAGAACGGATAAGTGACCTGGAAGACAGAATGGTGGAATTCACTGCTGTGGAACAGAATAAAGAAAAAAGAATGAAAAGAAATGAAGACAACCTAAGAGACCTCTGGGACAACATTAAACGCAACAACATTCGCATTATAGGGGTCCCAGAAGGAGAAGAAAGAGAGAAAGGACCCGAGAAAATATGTGAAGAGATTATAGTCGCAAATTTCCCTAACAGGGGAAAGGAAATAGCCACCCAAGTCCAGGAAGCGCAGAGTCCCATACAAGATAAACCCAAGGAGAAACACGCCGAGACACATAGGAATCAAACTGGCAAAAATTAAGGACAAAGAAAAATTACTGAAAGCAGCAAGGGAAAAATGAAAAATAACATACAAGGGAACTCCCATAAGGTTAACAGCTGATTTCTCAGCAGAAACTCTACAAGCCAGAAGGGAGTGACATGATATACTTAAAGTGATGACAGGGAAGAACCTACAACCAAGATTGCTCTACCCAGCAAGGATCTCATTCAGATTCAATGCAGAAATCAAAAGCTTTACAAACAAGCAAAAGCTAAGAGAATTCAGCACCACCAAACCAGCTCTACAACAAATGCTAAAGGATTCTCTAAGTGGGAAACACAAGAGAAGAAAAGGACCTACAAAAGCAAACCCAAAACAATCAAGGAAATGGTCATAGGAAGATATATACCAATAATTACCTTAAACATGAATGGATTAAATGCGCCAACAAGATGTAGGCTTGCTGAATCGATACAAAAACAAGACCCCTATATATGCTGTCTACAAGAGACCCACTTCAGACCTAGGGACACATACAGACTGAAAGTGAGGGGATGGAAAAAGATATTCCATGCAAATGGAAATCAAAAGAAAGCTGGAGTAACTATACTCATATTAGATAAAATAGACTTTAAAATACAGAATGTTACAAGAGACAAGGAAGAACACTACATAACGATCAAGGGATCAATCCAAGAAGAAGATATAACAATAATAAATATATATGCACCCAACATAGGAGCACCTGAACACATAAGGCAACTGTTAAGAGCTATAAAAGAGGAAATCGACAGTAACACATTAATAGTAGGGGACTTCAACACCTCACTTACACCAATGGACAGATCATCCAAAATGAAAATAAATAAGGAAACAGAAGCTTTAAATAACACAATAGACCAGATACATTTAATTGATATTTATAGGACACTGCATCCCAAAACAGCAGATTACACTTTCTTCTCAACTGCGCACAGAACATTCTCCAGGATAGATCACATCTTGGGTCCCAAATCAAGCCTCAGTAAATTTAAGAAAATTGAAATCATATCAAGCATTTGTTCTGACCACAACGCTATGAGATTAGAAATGAATTAGAGGGAAAAAAACATAAAATCACAAACACATGGAGGCTAAATAATAACGTTACTAAATAACCAAGAGATCACTGAAGAAATCAAAGAGGAAATCAAAAAATACCTAGAGACAAATGACAATGAAAACATGACGATCCAAAACCTATGGGATGCAGCAAACGCAGTTCTACGAGGGAAGTTTATAGCTATACAAGCCTACCTCAAGAAACAGGAAACATCTCAAATAAACAATGTAACCTTACACATAAAGGAACTAGAGAAAGAAGAACAAACAAAACCCAAAGTAATCAGAAGGAAAGAAATCATAAAGATCAGAGCAGAAATAAATGAAATAGAAACAAAGAAATCAATAGCAAAGAGCAATAAAACTAAAAGCTGGTTTTTTGAGAAGATAAACAAAATTGATAAACCATTAGCAAGACTCATCAAGAGGGAGAGGACTCAAATCAATAAAATTAGAAATGAAAAAGGAGAAGTTACAACAGACACCACAAAAATACAAGGCATCATAAGAGACTACTACAAGCCACTCTATGCCAATAAAATGGACAACCTGGAAGAAATGGACAATTTCTTAGAAAGGTATAACCTTCCAAGACTGAACCAGAAAGAAACAGATAATATGAGCAGACCAATCACAAGTAATGAAATTGAAACTGTGATTAAAAATCTTCCAACAAACAAAAGTCCAGGACCAGATGGCTTCACAGGTGAATTCTATCAAACATTTAGAGAAGAGCTAACACCCATCCTTCTCAAACTCTTCCAAGAAACTGCAGAGGAAGGAACACTCCCAAACTCATTCTGAGGCCACCACACCCTAACACCAAAACCAGACAAAGATACTACAAAAAAAGAAAACTACAGACCAATATCACTGATGAATATAGATGCAAATATCCTCAACAAAATACTAGCAAACAGAATCCAACAACACATTAAAAGGATCATACACCATGATCAAGTGGGATTTATCCTAGGGATGCAAGAATTCTTCAATATATGCAAATCAATCAATGTGATACACCATATTAACAAACTGAAGAAGAAAAACCGTATGATCATCTCAATAGATGCAGACAAAGCTTTTGACAAAATTCAAGACCCATTTATGATAAAAATTCTCCAGAAAGTGGGCATAGAGGGAACCTACCTCAACATAATAAAGGCCATCTACGACAAACCCACAGCAAACATCATTCTCAGTGGTGAAAAACTGAAAGCATTTCCTCTAAGATCAGGAACGAGACAAGGAGGTCCACTCTCACCACTATTATTCAACATAGTTTTGGAAGTCCTAGCCACGGTAATCAGAGAAGAAAAAGAAATAAAAGGAGTACAATTTGGAAAAGAAGAAGATAAAACTGTCACTGTTTGCTGATGACATGATACTATACATACAGAATCCTAAAAATGCCACCAGAAAACTACTAGAGCTAATCAATGAATTTGGGAAAGTTGCAGGATACAAAATTAATGCACAGAAATGTCTTGCATTCCTATACACTAATGATGAAAAATCTGAAAGAGAAATTATGGAAACACTCCCATTTACCATTGCAACAAAAAGAATAAAATACCTAGGAATAAACCTACCTAGGGAGACAAAAGACCTGTATGCAGAAAACTATAAGACACTGATGAAAGAAATTAAAGATGATACCAACAGATGGAGAGATATACCATGTCCTTGGATTGGAAGAATCAATATTGTGAAAATGACTATACTACCCAAAGCAATCTACAGATTCAATGCAATCCCTATCAAATTACCAATGACATTTTTTATGGAACTAGAACAAATCATCTTAAAATTTGTATAGAGACACAAAAGACCCCGAATAGCCAAAGCAGTCTTGAAGGAAAAAAACGGAGCTAGAGGAATCAGACTCCCTGACTTCAGACTATACTACAAAGATACAGTAATCAGGCGATATGGTACTGGCACAAAAACAGAAACATAGATCAATGGAACAGGATAGAAAGCCCAGAGATAAACCCATGCACCTGTGGTCAACTAATCTATGACAAAGGAGGCAAAGATATACAATGGAGAAAAGACAGTCTCTTCAATAAGTGCTGCTGGGAAAACTGGACAGCTACATGTAAAAGAATGAAATTAGAAAACTCCCTAACACCATACAAAAAATAAACTCAAAATGGATTCGAGACCTAAATGTAAGACTGGACACTATAAAACTCTTAGAGGAAAACATAGGAAGAACACTCTTTGACATAAATCACAGCAAGATCTTTTTTGATCCACCTCCTAGAGTAATGGAAATAAAAACAAAAATAAACAAATGGGACCTAATGAAACTTCAAAGCTTTTGCACAGCAAAGGAAACTATAAAAAAGATGAAAAGACAACCCTCAGAATGGGAGAAAATATTCACAAATGAATCAACAGACAAAGGATTAATCTCCAAAGTATATAAACAGCTCCTGCAGCTCAATATTAAAGAAACAAACAACCCAATACAAAAATGGGCAGAAGACCTAAATAGACATTTCTCCAAAGAAGACATACAGATGGCCAAGGAGCACATAAAAAGTTGCTCAACATCACTAATTATTAGAGAAATGCAAACCAAAACTACAATGAGGTATCACCTCACACCAGCTAGAATGGGCATCATCAGAAAATCTATGAACAAAAAATGCTGGAGAGGGTGTGGAGGAAAGGGAACCCTCTTGCACTGTTGGTGGGAATGTAAACTGATACAGCCACTATGGAGAACAGTATGGAGGTTCCTTAAAAAACTAAAAATAGAATTACCATATGATCCAGCAATCCCACTACTGGGCATATACCCAGAGAAAACCATAATTCAAAAAGACACATGCACCTCAATGTTCACTGCAGCACTATTTACAATAGCCAGGTCATGGAAGCAACCTAAATGTCCAGCGACAGAGGAATGGATAAAGATGTGGTACATATGTACAATGGAATATTACTTAGCCATAAAAGGGAACGAAATTGAGTCATTTGTTGATACATGGATGGATCTAGAGACTGTCATATAGAGTGAAGTAAGTCAGAAAGAGAAAAACAAATATCGTATATTAACGCATGTACGTGGAACCTAGAAAAATGGTAGAGATGAACCGGTCTGCAGGGCAGAAGTTGAGACAACAAATGTATGGACACCAAGGGGGGAAAACCGCAGTGGGGTGGGGATGGTGGTGTGCTGAATTGAGCGATTGGGATTGACATGTATACACTGATGTGTATAAAATTGATGACTAATAAGAACCTGCAGTATAAGAAAACAAACAACAAAAAAAAACAACTAATACTAAACTTTCTTTGGGTTATTTGTATGGAAATATGTTTATAAATGTTTCAGACATTACATGAAATTTCTAAAAATCTTATATGTTCTAGTATGATGTTATAAGTCATAATTCTAGTTATTACTTTAAAATGTATATCTCAGAAATTACTAAATTTCCTTGTCAATTGCATTATGAACTTTCATCAAATCTTTAACCGTGGTCATTTTTAAGTCTTTTGTCATTTACAGACAGTTCTGGGTGTACTCTGATGCTTTTGCAAATATGTTCCTATAGAAGGGTTTCATCTTCAAGGAATTCATGGAAAAGACTCTGACAAGTACAGGTTTCTGGTAACTGACTATACTGCTGAACTGAATGAATAAGCATTTTCAGAACTCTAATGGAAAACTGATGAATTCATAAAAGTGCTAACAAAAGATCAAGGTGAAAAAAAATTAATTACACGGGACTGAGTGAACTGATGAGGATGATTATAATTTTTGTGACTTTCTGTTTGAATAAAAGAAAAAAAAATCCCACAAGGACTCAAGAGGCAAAAAATATACAAATCAATTTTCACTGCAAAGTAAAGGAGCTGTTACAGTGGAGGATCACTGGACTGAATGCCAATATTATGACATAGTAGGAGTGTGTTTCATGTTCGGTAATTGCAATCATTGTTGCTTTTGTTATGGTCATCCATTTACAATGCGTGGTGTCAATTTATTTATCTCTTGTAAAAATAAAATACAATGTGTGTGTGTGAAAGAAAAAAAGAAAGATCATCCACATTGAAAACGTAAAACAAATCAGAAACTACACTAACTCTGATTCACTCTTAGTATACCAACAGCTAATCAGGAGCCTTGTGCAAAAACATCTTGATTCGTTGCTAATAAAACTCTTTAGAAGCAGACCCCTCCACATGCCTCAAAGGGAAGATGTAGACCTCTATGCTTCAGGATTTTCTCACCAAAACCCCACACAATTTCTTTACTATTCCAGCCAAGTATAGCCTAGCCCTACCCTCATACCTGTTTTTCTTGGTTTAGTGATAAAGAAACACAGATGGAAATAAAGAAGAGATATCAGGTAGAAAGATATAAAATAGTGGGAAAAATAATATAAGTGAAGTCAAGTACCACCACCATTTATAGAAGTGGACTTTCAGCACCAACGTTAATATTTTTTCCTGTTATATCTGTAAATGATAATAACTAACATGTATATAACAATTTTTAATTTAATCAAATCTCATTTTTATAACTAATTACTTCACAACAAGTAACATGCTAAGGCAACATCAATAGATGAAAAAAGGTAGTCCCTGGCCCCAAGGAACGTTGCCCAGGAGAACACAGAGATACGCAAGAAATACAACTACGATACAGTGTAGCGAGTGCAACAATCAGGCATGCAGGAGTGCAAGGGAAGCAGAAAGGAGCGTGTGATCACACCACTCAAAAGACGACTGCACAAAATGGAGTTTTGAAAAATGAAATGGGTTTCCCAGATGCCCCATAGGGAGAAAGGAATTCCTGGAGGAGAGAAAAGCGTAATTGAAGACAGTGAACTGTTCATATAATCCTAGAAGTGAAGTAGGCAATGGCAGGAGAAATGATTGGACACAGGCGTCATGAATACTTGTATGTCTGCATTTTAGCAAGTCCATTCTAAAGGAAACTTTTAGAATCAACTCGGGGCTGGGGGGCCGCGGGGGGACAGAACTAGTCATTCCTGCAAGAAACACTGGAACCAGTTTCTACCAAACCACCAAAAAAAACGACTTCAAAGGCAACGTGGTGTCACAGGAAGGGCTTGTTCTTTTCTTTGTTTTTAGTTCATTAGGCCTCACTGAAAATTCTGACTCCACAATGTACCTGCTTTGGGATCTTGAACAACACTCGCAACCTCTGCAAGTTTCAGTATAGTAAGTTTATGTGATTACCTTCATCTGTAATATCCCTGTGTTGCAATCTCAATGGAAACTCAAGTTCAGGTCAAAGACTAGTTTCTCTGCGACTTCTCCTCTGAATTGATTCAAAGGCCATCTCTCCCGTCCTCATTTGGCTTCTCTTATGGAATCTCATAAAAACTTCTATGACCTCTTTGGTTTTTTGTTGTTGTTGTTGTCTGTTTTTTAACTGAAGTATAGTTGATTTAAAATGTCGTGTTACTTTCAGGTGTACAGCACAGTGATTCCTTTTTCACATTCTTTTCCCTTATAAGTTATTACGAAATATGGAGTATAGTTCCCTGTGCCATAGAGGAGATCCTTGTTGTATCTATTCTATGCCTTCTTTGAATGACCACAGCACTTGTTGCATCATTTTTATGTCTATTGTTGCTGCTTTGTGACTGAAAATGAAAAATTTCTATTCGTTCAAAAAAAGAAAAAAAAAAAAAAGAAGTCACAGCATCCGCCTTGAACATTTAACAACTAAATTTTATTACACAGGGGTTCAGGGAATGGATCCACACTAATCGAATGCATACAGGGCCATTATATAAATCAAAATGCCAATTTACTACTTTAATTTAGTGTGTATATAGAATTATAATTTTCCAAACCTAAATTGGATTGCATGGCCCAATAAAGGATTTCTTTTTGTGGTTTAGGAATATGCTTATATGCAAAGTGCTACACAAGCATAAATGTTAATTATATTCAAATATGCTTAATTAATGATCTGGATTAAAAATTAAATTTCAGTTGCCCCAGAAAATCCCTGGCCTCTGCTGACATTGGCATATCCCTGGCCTGGTGCTCTGCACCTGTCTCCTTGCAAACAGCTAGCTCCCGTGTTGACCCTGTGGAAGGCTGGATGGGTGAACGTTAAGTGGAGAGTATATATAACCACCCCTGAGGGAGTTCTGCCTGGAGTTTCCCCAATCACAACTTTAACGATAGATTTTAAACTCACTGGGTAAGGGAGGAAGGATAGAGATTACTGGTTCCATTTTATCATTATGCAAACTGACACACAGAGAAGGGCAGATAGAAAATTTACTAGGAGGGCTGAGAACAGAATTCAGGTCTCTGATGCATACTTTAGTGCTCGTTCTTCTGCCCCTGGGATGATCAGTTGGGCTACATAAAAACCTCACTGTTCAGTGCAGGAGAAAACTACAGGAGTAGATAAATATTGAGAGAGACAGAGAGAGAATTTCTGTGATGGAACCATATATAGGATGTTATGGAAACACTAACAAAGGAAAACTAACCCAGTCTGGAAGGGGAGATTGTATGGGTATAGTTGTGTGGGGCGGTGTTAGATACGGGGACCTCTGACCTGAGTTCTTAAAGGATGAGTAAGAATTACATTGGAAAAGAGGGACATTACAGGTTGGGTTCACCAGGAAGCAGATTCTAAGGTGGCAATTAGCACATGAGATATTTATTAGTGAATACTCTTGGGAGCAGAAGGATACAGGATTGGGGAGAGGGAGGAGTTGAGCAATGATACCATCTAAACACAGGCTTCAGCCAATTCAGTAAGAACTCCAGGACAGATGTGGTTCCTTCAGAGTTTTTCCAAGTAGGAGTGAGAAAGCCAAGTCATCATACCACGATGTGGATCAGCCATTGGATGCCGGCTACCCCTAGAAGGAGGTGTGACTTAGGATGAGTCATTTTCTTCAAAAGAGGGCTGTTTTCCAGTAATGATTTCAGGTGATGGGGAAATAAACCCTTCATTCCTGAAGGGGATCTAGGCAACAGATCACCCAAGAGGGGAAGGGTTTTCTTCCCAGAGAAAAGCACTGAAGAAAGAAACAGTGATGCATGTGGGTGTCATGCAAGTGGTTCAATGTTTGCCATGGAAAGGGTTTCATGGGAAGCAGATTCTGAGACAGAGACAGACATCTGTGTACAGGGCATTTACTAGGTAGTGGTCTCAGGAACAACATCTTTAAGGGAGTGAGGGAAGCAGGATTAGGTAAAGGGAGAAGTTGAATTGCCATATAGTTGCCAGTTGGCCAGTGAATAACTCATCTCTAAAATCTCATTACAGAGTTCATCTCCTTGGATCACCCAGGGCACCAATTTTCATAAGTAGGATTGCCAGAAAACCAACTCTGAGATGGAGATTTACATACAAGACTTAACTGAGAAGAGTGCTCAGGAACCTGTAAGTGAGGACAGAGGGTTGGGGTTTAGTCCCATGGGAGCTCTGAAACTTAAGATGGCCCTTCAGAGACAGATTAGAGAAATTGTTAGGAGAAAAAAAAAAAAAAGATATGAGGAGTGAGGGAGAGGAAAGAACCAAAGTTTGTCTACTAGAATTCTAGTTTGGATGGCTGAATGGATGAAGGTTAAAAAAAAAAAAAATGAGAGAATTTTGGAAAGAGAATCAGCTTGAGAAAGAGGATGAAGGAGCATTTTTAGACATCTTGAATTTGAGTTGAAAATGCCCACAGAGCAGTTGGCTCTATGATGATGAAGCTGGGGGAGCAGCCTAACCTAGAGACTGGTTGACTCATTGAGAGGGGATGAGATCACCTGGGACAGTGAGTAAAGTGAGAAGATAAGAGGCCAAGGATGGCACCAGGGAACAACAAGATTTAAAGTCAGCAAAGAAGAACATCCTCTTAAAGGAGACATGAGAAATGACCTCAGGCAGCAAGAGAAGAAAGCCAAGAAAAGAGGAATTGAAGTGAGCAGAAAGGTTCAGAAAGAAAAAGTGGGGGTTTTGTATTTGTTAAATTTTAGGGTCATCGTGATCTTAAATTGGTTTGGTGTAGCTTCAAATCGTTCGATGATGGGACTGAGGAAGATAAATCAGATTGCAGTAAGTGAGACATTTATGGGAGCTCAGCACAACTACCTCAGCCATGGTGTGAGTGTGTGGGTAGATGGGATTCTCTTTAACTCTTAACATTAACATTTAACTTTTAACTTTACAGTTGCAGAAATATCATAGAGGAAAGAAATTATTGAAGTCCCCTAGCCTCCCTCTCAATGGAATCAATGAGAAACAGCTCATTATTGCTTCTGAACGAGAAAGCATCTCTTTTCATAATGGAGACATTTAGATGTTCCACAAACCAACTGCTTAGACTGGTTGAGTATCTGTGGGCACTTTATCTTGGTTAATGGGGATGTTTCAAAGAGTCTAGCTTAAGGGAATTTTATGACTGGGCAAGTTTTATTCAGTGCTGGGTTTCGTAATTGCTAATATGCTATTAGACCCCTTTCTTTCCTCCCCATTCTCCTCTCCTTAACTTACCCCTTCCTCCTACCTCTGCTGCTGGAAAATACTTCAGTTTATCTGGATACAAAACTCAGTGCATTTAGATGTTCATTTCTTTTTATGTTTATATATTTATATTGTTTTTATTTATGTAAGTTCCATTTATATTTAGTTATTAATTTGGTATGTAATCCACTTATTTAATTAGGATCTTGGAAAGGGGGAGGACTGGCACTATCTCTTAGCAGGGAAAGGGAAGTGCAGACACAGCTATTAGTTGGGAGTTTGTGGTCCGTATCAAGTGGAATTACAGAAGGGCTCTCCAAGCTTCCAGAATTAGAGACTACAGTGGCGGTCACTCTGCCCTTCTGCAGTACTCATGGCGGTCACTCTGCCCTTCTGCAGTACTCATGGCGGTCACTCTGCCCTTCTGCAGTACGCAGCAGGACACTTCGGTGTGTGAACTTTTACTACACTTTGCCTGATGGTGCTGCTGCTGCCGCCGCCGAGACCACTGATGATGCTGATGACGTTGCATAAGGAAGATGCGTTATATCCTTCTGCACACTTCTTCTGACTTCTTTCTTGTCAGCTTTAACTTTTTTTTTTTTTTGTGATCCACAGGCCTCTCACTGTTGTGGCCTCTCCCGTTGCGGAGCACAGGCTCCAGACGCGCAGGCCCAGTGGCCATGGCCCACGGGCCCAGCCGCTCCGCGGCACGTGGGATCCTCCCGGACCAGGGCACGAACCCACGTCCCCTGCATCGGCAGGCAGACTCCCAACCACTGCGCCACCAGGGCAGCCCCCTATCTCTCTTAATGATCATGGTTTTAAGGCCTGAGAGTACGCCCAACTATTCTCAGGTGTCAGCAACCTGGAAGGATTTCACTGGTCTTTAGTGGGGAGCAGATATATATTCTTTCAACTGAAAACCTGAGAAGGCTACTTACCCCATAGATCCTGCTTGGGGGAAGACGTTTCTCGCAGCAGGGACTTCCCTTAAACTTCTCTGCAGTAGACTTTCCTACAGCTCTCCTCCTTTCCTCATTCACTCATTTATTTCATTTTGTTAACAAATATTTATTGAGCAGGTGACTATTTTCCAGGCACTGGAACTACCATCCTGGAGTTACAGCACTGATAGATACTGACCCTAGCCTCATGAAGATCACACTCCATCATACTGCTTAATCTCATGTTGCCCCTACTCACAAGTACCCCTTTCTTAGGAGAGAGAACACAGTGTTCTATAAAGCTTTGATATGAAAGGGCTGAGCTCAGAAGAGTTTGTGATAATACCTACCATTGGTTGAATACCAATGGGAACAAAGATGATGCAGTTAAAAAGGAAAATGGATGGTGATGCTGGTATGGTGGGGAGATATGTGCCAGTGTCAGAGCATGAGGGAAACTGAGAAGCCTATACTTACCCATAAATCAAGTGGATTGTAAAGGAAGATAAAATGGTAAAAGAAATACAGAAGAATTACACTTGTAACTTTAAAGTACAAAATAGCACTCATAATCATTCCTTCTATTTATTTTCTATCCTCCTGAAGATTTACTTATGCTGTCAGAGAATGAATAGAATTGTGACATTTCACACATCATCTGATTCTAGGTACTTTTGACTGTCGCATCAAGTTTTCAACAGGACATGCTTCTGGGAGACCAGGGCAGTATATCTGCCCCACCCCACCCCAGTCACCTGTTTCAACTCTTTGATGCTGCATATATGCAAGAGGACATTCCCTGGGGCTACTCAGTCCCTGATGTGAACCACACCTATTACAATTAGCAAACATAGGTCCAGAGCAGCCCACCATCTGCCAGTCTCCTTTGACCTTCTGACCTGTTTTATGAGGTCTTTCCTTTTCATGCCTAACACAGACACAGTAGATGCATAATAAATATTTATTGATTTAATAAATTTTGTTTCCACTTTCATACGCTTTCTCAGGTAAGAGACGCTTATTACCTTCATGGAAGAAGCATTCGAATAAATGAAAAGGAAGAGCAAGTCAAAGTCTACATTTATATGTTTCCAGCTGGGAGTGCAAAAAACAAGTTGATTTTCCACTCCTGTTCCTTTATTCTAGGTACTGACTGGTTCTTAATCTAAAAAGGCACATTGGCTTGTGGGCTTGGATTATCTTCAGCACACCTGGAGAGAAGAGAAGATGGTTTGCTAGATCCAGCAATTCCCAGGAGCTTGTCTCCATTATTCAACAGATCATTAATACGGAGTGTCAAAGCCACAGCTGAGCACTAAGACACCTAAACCAAGGACTGGTTGGTCCTTTGCCTTCAGAGAGATCGGTAATTATTAGATTGCTCACCATCAATAAACTCAATCAAAGAATGAAAGCTGAAAAACAAAAGCTGTCTTCCACAACTTCAAAGACCCCTGACAATATGATACATATAGGATAGTGGGATGGGGATACTCCCACACACCCCCACTCTTGGAGGATAAGATGTGAGGGAAACGCTCTTGTCTAGGCCTTTCTCAATTCTGTGGAGGACTTAGAACTCCAGTGAAGTGGTGCTTCAGTGTGCAGCAGCCAGAAGAAATTTTAGTGACTACCTTGGCAACTTCATTTCCCAGAAATCTGTAATTCTTAAATCACTGAACTGATTTAAAAAAAACACCTGGAAATATAGCATAAAATATATCAAATATTTTTTAAATGCTTGGTTGAATTCAGAAGGAAGTAGAAAAATTCCAAGAGGATCCTGCAAGCAGAGCTGTAAGCCAAAATAGGAGCCCATTTAACAGGAACTAAGATTTAGGTTTTAATGGCAGTGCTGGGGGCAAGAGACAAAGCCTTAAGCCCATGCGAAGCAGGTAGTGGGAGGTCCCACATAAACTCAGGTCCCTCAAAGGCCTACACGCTACAGAAAAGACACAATAGGAAAAAAAGAGTCATCTCACCAGCAAAGGATGACAGGGAAGCTGGCCTATCTTGACGTGGATTCTGGTTGGAAATTTTACAAAAATTTCCTGTGAGAATTTGCAACCTTAAGCCTGCCTTCACGTGGGTTTGGCATTCTAATTTACCACCTGCGGGATCCAGGGCAACCCCTATGAAAATTTTTTTTAAATCTATTCCTGGGCAAGTACCCATACCTGAATCAGTAAAATAACATGACTTAGTAGCTAATGCTTGATTTAGAAAGAAACGGTGGATGGTGAACACATTGTTGTTTTATTTGTACGGTGCTTATTTTACATATCTGTTAGTCTTTATCTACCTACCTACCTACCTATGTAGGCTTGTACAGAATTCATCCATAATGTAATTGAGCCCCTCTCAAGCACCTCCTCTTATTGTCATTCAAACTCGAGGTAGAAAAAACGTCTCTGTTATTGAAAGATACTTGAATCTGGGTGGCTCCAGCCAACTCTGTATGTTGTCACATGTCCTGGTACTTTGACAGGGAGAAATCCTGATTATACAGAACAGGTTACAAGCTGTCCTAATTGACGAGAACTCGTTTAACATCTAGGAACATATGCCCCTCCTTCAAGGCAACATAACTGAGTGCTTAAAATGAGCATTGCACCCACAGTGAAATAAAGCCAGTATTATCTTCTCAGAAATGTTCAGATCACCCAACTTTTCCATGACCTGCCCCTTGACATCCTGACCTGGCTCTGGGTCTTCCTTTCCTTCTCCTTCCTTCCCCCCTCTCTCTCCCACCCTGCAATGCAACCTGAAATCTCAGCTCCAGACCAGATCGTGCCAATCATCACTGCTCACCCTGTGGGGTGGTTTGTCCTGCACCAACTCCATTAACTGGTCTGCTAAAATCCACTCCTTATATGGTTCTGGTTGAGAGTTGGCCAAGAGAGGAACTTGCATGGGACTTGGAAGGTGGAAGTGAAGCAGTGTCCGTTACTTAGCGAAGGTCACCAAGATTAGAATGTGGAGGTGCCAGTGGGGTCCAGCTTGTCCGCACTCTCCTCCCCTCTGTGTACTCTTCTTCTATCCTGACTGTTGATCCTGTTGACCAAGGATAGCTCCAGGTCCTCCCCACGCACTTGCCAGCAGACTCAGACAGAGGCACAGCTGCCCACAGACCTCCCGTGAACTTCTCCATTGCTAAGTCCGATCTTAAAGGTCAGACGTGCTTGGCATTTCATACAGACTGGATAGGCTCCTTCTCTGATCCTCCAACTTCACTCTGCACCTTCACCTCCTCAGATCCTACCATATAATTGAGTTAGGTCTAGTTTCTGTAATAAACCCTTTATTCCATGATGAATAGTGGTTCTGTTCCTTTTACTGAACCCTGACTGATTCATCCTATCATCTGGTGCCCAAGAGAGGCCTGTAATATAGAACTGGGTGATAAATATTTGATATATCAGGATTTAACCTGAGCATTTTTTCCTGAACTGTGGAGTAATGAAATCAGACAGAAAAGATGGGATGGCCCTTCTCCAAAAGGAGGAGTATTGATTGCTACAATCTGTAAAGTTCTTATTAGCTCATTTTCCTGGTTCAAAACATCATTTTCACGTTCTGCTGTTTCTGTCCCACCCCTCAGACCATTTAATGCTCAGATTCACAGGTTTCAGGCCAAGGCAGAATTGCCAGACCGTTTTCCTCTCACTGTTTCCTTCCACTCCCAACCCCATCCCCATTTATATCCTTTGTATTTCTTTCTCTCCCAGGCCAGGGCCAGCAGAAATTATGCCACTCTCCCACACTCTGGAAAGAACTGTTTTCGAGCTGTCTTTTTTAAAGCTGTCTTGCTGGTATTGTGGAGCAACAAGCCCATCAGCTGAAAAACGGGTAACCTTCATCTCCGCACACATTTCTCACTCAGTGAGTACACCCCAGCAATCCCCATTTAGACTTTTAAACAGAACAATTTTGTAGCACTTCCATTTATTACACAGTTAATTGCCTTTTAATTGGTGCAGCTGTTTTCAGCATGTTTAAGGCATACTGGAGCTACCTTCCTTAGAACCCATTTCAGGCTAACTTCCTGTCTTGGATTACATTACTGTTGGCCAAACCTTTGTGCTTGTGCCTCCAAATTTAATCAAAGAGTTACTGTCTAATATAAAGGCTTCTGATATCATTAATTCCTATGGGCAGTGGAGAAAGAACAATGGAAAATTTTGGAGGCAATCTCAGAAGCTAAAACTACCACTGCAGTACACCAAGTTTATGTCAACTTGTAATAACTATCACCGGATCTTGGAGTCCAGGCCCTTAAATTTAAGTTCTAAATCCATTATTTTCAAGTGGTATGTCTTAGGCAAGAGGTTTAGCTTTCCTGGACTAAGGAGTTTGGGCCGTAGAGTCCTTTGTGCATTTAATATTCTCTCAATCTGATTATAACTTGACAAAAGATGCTTATGACTTGTATACTTGAAACATTTTTAACATTAGTAACATAGTTTTAAAATTTTGTGTTTGGATTATTTTCACCTTTGGGACAAATAGGCTCTTCTTATTTGTTTGTGTATTTCATTTACTTATTCACTTATTACACTAAGGAATAGAGTGGTAGGGCAGGTTCTGAAGAGGTCTTGGCTAGGAGAGTCTCTGAGCCTTGGTTTTCACACTTGTAGCCCTGGATTAATAATATCTACATCACTGGAAGGAGAGAAAGAGGGATCAAAGATGTATCTGAAGAAATTATGGCTGAAAACTTCCCAAACCTAAAGAAGGAAACAGATATTCAGGTACAGGAAGCACAGAGGGTGCCAAACAAGATGAACCCAAACAGACCTACACAAGATATAATTAAAATAGCAAAGGTAAAGAGAGGATTCTAAAGGCAGCAAGAGAAAAACAAAGAGTCAGTTGCAAGGGAACCCCCACTTAAGACTATCAGTTGATTTCTCTACAGAAACACTACAGGCCAGAAGTGAGTGGCAAGATATATTCAAAGCCCTGAAAGGGAAAAACATGCAACCCAGGATACTCTACCCAGCAAGGTTATCATTTAGAATAGAAGGAGAGATAAAGAATTTCTCAGATAAGCAAAAACTAAAAGAATACAGCAATACTAAACCTATCCTCAAATAAGTATTGACAGGTCTTCTCTAAATAGAAAAGAAGCAAGAATCTATAGGAAAGAGAAAATCACAATTGGATAGTGAACTACTTAAGCCAGTACATAGATTTTTTTTAAAAATTGTGAAAGCGGAGCTGCGTCTGCTGTCCAGGGCCTTGGGAGCTTTGCCAAACCTGAAGTTTTTCATTCAAGTGCTCCCTACAAGTTTGGTTCTATCTGAGAGAGAAGACTGAAACGTCACTCCAGTGCTCTCCAGCACAACTGGTTAGAAACTGATGGATGGAATATCAGTTTCTATATTCAAACTTAACAGTTGCTGGTGTTTTGGTTGTTCACCTAATTAGACTACCTGGTCCATTGACAAGTGATGAAACTAAAGATGCCACTAGCTAACAATGGGTAATGAACATTAAGGACTTCAGAGGTAAGGTATTTGATTCCTGTTACAACAACTTACTTATATTTGTGTTAACTGAATTTAATTGGAGTCACACTTAACAGAGCAAACAACTTGGGGAAAGAAAAAACAACTGGAAGAGAGGAGGAAATTAAAAATAAAACCGTTTGGGCTTCCCTGGTGGCGCAGTGGTTGAAGGTCCGCCTGCCGATGCAGGGGACGCGGGTTCGTGCCCCGGTCCCGGAGGATACCACGTACCGCGGAGCGACTGGGCCCGTAGGCCGTGGCCGCTGGGCCTGCGCGTCCAGAGCCTGTGCTCCGCGGCGGGAGAGGCCACAACAGTGAGAGGCCTGCGTACCGCAAAAATAAATAAATAAATAATAAATAAAACCGGTTGGTTCCCTCTTTGTTTCCTGGTGTGCGAGGAAAGAGGGGATTAAGAACTCTGCTTAAAGGAGCTCCGAAGATGCACGCGAGCCGCGGCTAACAGTGTGGACCCCAGAGACAGGCATGAGACGCCAAGGCTGCTGCTGCGGCCACCAAGAAGCCTGTGTGCGAGCACAGGGCACTATCCACACTTCCCTTCCCGGGAGCCTGTGCAGCCCACCACTGCCAGGGTCCCGGGATCCAAGGACAACTTCCCTGGGAGAACGCACGGCGCGTCTCAGGCTGGTTCAACGTCACGCCGGCCTCTGCCGCTGCAGGCTCGCCCCGCACTCCGTACCCCTCCCTCCACCCGGCCTGAGTGAGCCAGAGCCCCCGAATCAGCAGCTCCTTTAACCCCGTCCTGTCTGAGCGAAGAATAGACGCCCTACAGCGACATACATGCAGAGGCGGGGCCAAATCCAAAGCTGAGCCCCTGGGAGCTGTGAGAACAAAAAAGAGAATGGGATATCTCTCCCAGCAGCCTCAGAAGCAGCGGATTAAAGCTCCACAATCAACTTGATGTACCCTGCATCTGTGGAATACATGAATAGACAACGAATCATCCCAAATTGAGGAGGTGGACTTTAAGAGCAAGATTATTTTTTCCCCTTTTCCTCTTTTTGTGAGTGTGTATCTGTATGCTTCTGTGTGAGATTTTGTCTGTATAGCTTAGCTTTCACCATTTGTCCTAGGGTTCTATCCCTCTGGTTTTTTTTACTTTTTAAAAAAATTTTTTTCTTAATTATTTTTTATTTTAATAATTTTAATTTTACCTTACTTTATTTTATCCTCTTTCTTTCTACTTTGTCTCCCTTTTATCTTGAGCCATGTGGATGAAAGGCTCTTGGTGCTACAGCCAGCAGTCAGTGCTGTGCCTCTGAGGTGGGAGAGCCAACTTCAGGACACTGGTCCACAAGAGACCTCCAAGCTCCACGTAATATCAAACGGCGAAAATCTCCCAGAGATCTCCATCTCAACACTAGCACCCAGCTCCACTCAACAACCAGCAAGCTACACTGCTGGACCCCTATGCCAAACAACTAGCAAGACAGGAACACAACCCCACCCATTAGCAGAGAGGCTACCTAAAATCATAATAAGCCCACAGACACCCCAAAACACACCACCAGACGTGGACCTGCCCGCCAGAGAGACAAGATCCAGCCTCACCCACCAGAACACACGCACTAGTCCCCTCCACGAGGAAGCCTACACAACCCACTGAAACAACTTTAGCCACTGGGGACAGAGACCAAAAACAACGGGAACTACGAACCTTCAGCCTGCAAAAAGGAGATCCCAAACACAGTAAGATAAGCAAAATGAGAAGGCAGAAAAACACACAGCAACAGAAGGAGCTAGATAAAAACCCACCAGACCTAACAAATGAAGAGGAAATAGGCAGTCTACCTGAAAAGGAATTCAGAATAATGATAGTAAAGATGATCCAAAACCTTGGAAATAAAATAGAGAAAATGCAAGAAACATTTAACAAGGACCTAGAGAAACTAAAGATGAAACAAGCAACAATGAACAACACAATAAAAGAAATTAAAAATACTCTAGATGGGATCAATAGCAGACTAACTGAGGAAGAAGAACGGATAAGTGACCTGGAAGATAAAATAGTGGAAATAACTACTGCAGAGCAGAAGAAAGAAAAAAGAATGAAAAGAAGTAATGACAGTCTCAGAGACCTCTGGGACAACATTAAATGCACCAACATTCAAATTATAGCGGTTCCAGAAGAAGAAAAGAAAACGAAAGGGACTGAGAAAACATTTGAAGAGATTATACTTGAAAACTTCCCTAATATGGGAAAGGAAATAGTTAATCAAGTCCAGGAAGCACAGAGAGTCCCATACAGGATAAATCCAAGGAGAAACATGCCAAGACACATTAATCAAACTGTCAAAATTTAAATACAAAAAAACACATTAAAAGCAGCAAAGGAAAAACAACAAATAATACACAAGGGAATCCCCATAAGGTTAACAGCTGATCTTTCAGCAGAAACTCTGCAAGCCAGAAGGGACTGGCAGGACATATTGAAAGTGATGAAGAAGAAAAACCTGCAGCCAAGATTTCTCTACCCAGCAAGGATCTCATTCAGATTTGATGGAGAAATTAAAACCTTTACAGACAAGCAAAAGCTGAGAGAGTTCAGCACCACCAAACCAGCTTTACAACAAATGCTAAAGGATCTTCTCTAGGCAAGAAACACAAGAGAAGGAAAAGACCTACAATAACAAACCCAAAACAATTAAGAAAATGGGAATAGAAACATACCTATCGATAATTGCCTTAAATGTAAATGGATTAAATGCTCCCACCAAAAGACACAGACTGGCTGAATGGATACAAAAACAAGACCCATATATATGCTGTCTACAAGAGACCCACCTCAGACCTAGAGACACATACAGACTGAAAGTGAGGGGATGGAAAAAGATATTCCATACAAATGGAAACCAAAAGAAAGCTGGAGTAGCAATTCTCCTATCAGACAAAAGAGACTTTAAAATAAGGACGATTAGAAGAGACAAAGAAGGACACTACATAATGATCAAGGGATTGATCCAAGAAGAAGATATAACAATTGTAAATATTTATGCACCCAACATAGGAGCACCTCAGTACATAAGGCAAATACTAACAGCCATAAAAGGGGAAATCGACAGTAACACATTCATAGTAGGGGACTTTAACACCCCACTTTCACCAATGGACAGATCATGCAAGATGAAAATAAATGAGGAAACACAAGCTTTAAATGATACATTAAACAAGATGGACTTAATTGATATTTATAGGACATTCCATCCAAAAACAACAGAATACACATTTTTCTCAAGTGCTCATGGAACATTCTCCAGGATAGATCATATCTTGGGTCACAAATCAAGACTTCGTAAATTTAAGAAAACTGAAATTGTATCAAGTATCTTTACCAACCACAAGCGTTGTGAGACTAGATATCAATTACAGGAAAAGATCTGTAAAAAATACAAACACATGGAGGCTAAACAATACAGTACTTAATAACGAAGTGATCACTGAAGAAATCAAAGAGGAAATCAAAAGATACCTAGAAACAAATGACTGTGGAGACATGACGACCCAAAACCTATGGGATGCAGCAAAAGCAGTTCTAAGAGGTAAGTTTATAGCAATACAATCCTAACTTAAGAAACAGGAAACATCTCGAATAAACAACCTAACCTTGCACCTAAAGCAATTAGAGAAAGAACAACAAAAAAACCCCAAAGTTAGCAGAAGGAAAGAAATCATAAAGATCAGATCAGAAATAAATGAAAAAGCAATGAAGGAAACGATAGCAAAGATCAATAAAACTAAAAGCTGGTTCTTTAAGAAGATAAACAAAACTGATAAACCATTAGCCAGACTTAATCAAGAAAAAAAAGGGAGAAGACTCAAATCAATAGAATTAGAAGTGAAAAAGGAGAAGTAACAACTGACACAACAAAAATACAAAAGATCATGAGAGATTACTACAAGCAACTCTATGCCAATAAAATGGACAACCTGGAAGAAATGGACAAATTCTTAGAAATGCACAACCTGCCAAGACTGAATCAGGTAGAAAATATGAACAGACCAATCACAAGCACTGAAATTGAAACTGTGATTAAAAATCTCCCAACAAACACAAGCCCAGGACCAGAAGGCTTCACAGGCGAATTCTATCAAACATTTAGAGAAGAGCTAACACCTATCCTTCTCAAACTCTTCCAAAATACAGCAGAGGGAGGAACACTCCCAAACTCATTCTATGAGGCCACCATCACCCTGATACCAAAACCAGACAAGGATGTCACAAAGAAAGAAAACTACAGGCCAATATCATTGATGAACATAGATGCAAAAATTCTCAACAAAATTCTAGCAAACAGAATCCAACAGCACATTAAAAGGATCATGCACCATGATCAAGTGGGGTTTATTCCTGGAATGCAAGGATTCCTCAACATACACAAATCAGTCAATGTGATACACCATATTAACAAAGTGAAGGAGAAAAACCATATGGTCATCTCAATAGATGCAGAAAAAGCTTTCGACAAAATTCAACACCCATTTATGATACAAACCCTCCAAAAAAATAGGCATAGAGGGAACTTTCCTCAACATAATAAAGGCCATATATGACAAACCCACAGCCAACATCGTCCTCAATGGTGAAAAACTGAAAGCATTTCCACTAAGATCAGGAACAAGACAAGGTTGCCCACTCTCACCACTATTATTCAACATAGTTTGGAAGTTTTAGCCACAGCCACCAGAGAAGAAAAAGAAATAAAAGGAATCCAAATCAGAAAAGAAGAAGTAAAGCTGTCACTGTTTGCAGATGACATACTATACATAGAGAATCCTAAAGATGCTACCAGAAAACTACTAGAGCTAATCAATGAATGTGGTAAAGTAGCAGGATACAAAATTAATGCACAGAAATCTCTGGCATTCCTATACACTAATGATGAAAAATCTGAAAGTGAAATTAAGAAAACACTCCCATTTACCACTGCAACAAAATGAATAAAATATCTAGGAATAAACCTACCTAAGGAGACAAAAGACCTGAATGCAGAAAATTATAAGACACTGATGAAAGAAATTAAAGATGATACAAATAGATGGAGAGATATACCATGTTCTTGGAAGAATCAACATTGTGAAAATGACTCCACTACCCAAAGCAATCTACAGATTCAATGCAATGCCTATCAAACTACCACTGGCATTTTTCACAGAACTAGAACAAGAAATTTCACAATTTGTATGGAAACACAAAAGACCCCGAATAGCCAAAGCGATCTTGAGAACGAAATTCAGTGTTGGAGGTATCAGGCTCCCTGACTTCAGACTATACTACAAAGCTACAGTAATCAAGACAGTACGGTACTGGCGCAAAAAGAGAAAGATAGATCAATGGAACAGGATAGAAAGCCCAGAGATAAACCCACACATATATGGTCACCTTATCTTTGATAAAGGAGGCAGGAATGTACAGTGGAGAAATGACAGCCTCTTCAATAAGTGGTGCTGGGAAAACTGGACACGTACATGTAAAAGTATGAGATTAGATCACTCCCTAATACTATACACAAAAGTAAGCTCAAAATGGATTAAAGACCTAAATGTAAGGCCAGAAGCTATGAAACTGTTAGAGGAAAACACAGGCAGAACACTCTATGACATAAATCACAGCAAGATCCTTTTTGACCCACCTCCTAGAGAAACGGAAATAAAAATAAACAAATGGGACCGAATGAAACTGCAAAGCTTTTGCACAGCAAAGGAAACCATAAACAAGGCCAAAAGACAACCCTCAGAATGGGAGAAAATATTTGCAAATGACGCAACTGACAAAGGATTAATCTCCACAGTTTCCAAGCAGCTCATGCAGCTCAATAATAAAAAAACAAACAACCCAATCCAAAAATGGGCAGAAGACCTAAATAGACATTTCTCCAAAGAAGATATACAGACTGCCCACAAACACATGAAAGAATGCTCAACATCATTAATCATTAGAGAAATGCAAATCAAAACTACAATGAGATATAATCTCACACCAGTCAGAATGGCCATCATCAAAAAATCTACAAACAATTAATGCTGGAGAGGGTGTGGAGAAAAGGGAACTCTCTTGCACTGCTGGTGGGAATGTGAATTGGTACATCCACTATGGAGAACAGTATGAAGGTTTCTTAAAAAACTACAAATAGAACTACCATATTGACCCAGAAATCCCACTACTGGGCATATACCCTGAGAAAACCATAATTCAAAGAGTCATGTACCAAAATGTTCATTGCAGCTCTATTTACAATAGCCAGGAGATGGAAACAACCTAAGTGTCCATCATCGGATGAATGGATAAAGAAGATGTGGCACATATATACAATGGAATATTAGCCATAAAAAGAAACGAAATTGAGCTATTTGTAATGAGGTGGATGGACCTAGAGCCTGTCATACAGAGTGAAGTAAGTCAGAAAGAGAAAGACAAATACCGTATGCTAACACATATATATGGAATTTAAGGGAAAAAATGTCATGAAGAACCTAGGGGTAAGACAGGAATAAAGACACAGACCTAGTAGAGAATGGACTTGAGGATATGGGGAGGGGGAAGGGTAAACTGTGACAAAGTGAGAGAGTGGCATGGACATATATACACTACCAAACGTAAAATAGATAGCTAGTGGGAAGCAGCCGCATAGCACAGGGAGATCAGCTCGGTGCTTTGTGACCACCTAGAGGGGTGGGATAGGGAGGGTGAGAGGGAGGGAGATGCAAGAGGGAAGAGATATGGGAACATATGTATAACTGATTCACTTTGTCATAAAGCAGAAACTAACACACCATTGTGAAGCAAATTTACTCCAGTAAAGATGTAAAAAAAAAAAAAAAAAAGTCTACAAATGACAAAAAATCTACAAACTCATAGAGCAAGAGAAGTAAATTGAAGAAGCAGAGGAACCACTCCCAATTAAAAGATCAAGAGAATTCCCCTGAAAGAACAATCAAACAGACCTCTTCAGCCATCATTAAAACGTCTACACATATCAAGTGCTGGTGAGGGTGTGAAGAAAAGGAAACCCTTCTACACTGTTGATGGGAATGTAAGTTGGTGCAGCCACTATGGAAAACAGTATGGAGGTTCCTTAAAAACCTAAAAATAGAACTACCATATGATCTGGCAATTCCACTCCTGGGCATGTATCTGGAGAAAACTCTAATTCGAAAAGATGCATCCACCTCAATGTTCATAGCAGCACTATTTACAATAGCCAAAACATGGAAGCAACCTAAATGTCCATCTAGGGATGAATGGATAAAGAAGATAAAACTGAATCACTCTGCTGTGCACCAGAAACTAAGACAAAATTGTAAATCAACTCTGCTTCAATAAAAAAATATATATATACATGAAGAACTTCCATGATTATTGTCTTCATTTTTACCTTCACAACAACCCAGTGAGGTACCTGAAAGCTGATGCACAAATACAAGCCATCATTATTTTAATAAGAAATACATCCCTAGGTCATGAGAAGAGTTCTTTCTGGGGGGAAAAAAAAAAAGTCTAGGCAGATTACGGTAAAATCTCAGTTATTTTGGGACTTTTGTTTCCGGACTCTTTCTCTGCTCTATACTGAGTGGATATATAAGAAGAGAAACCAGTTCAGTTGGCTACTTGAGAAAAAGTCTTACTAATGCTTTAGTGTGGATGCAAACAAAGCATTGGAACTACATACCCCAGAATCCCCTTCCCTCTGGCTCCTGGCTGGAGTCTACCTCTGAGAGGCTCTCACCTGAAAACACAGGTGGGAGAGAAGGCGAGGCCTTGCTCTCTGTGGGCAGTGGCAACCTGGGATTCTCAGCAGCTTCCCAGCAAGCTCTTGATGTTTATACTTTCAGCGTGACTTAGATTGAGATCACTGGTGGGGATGCCCCAGAAACTGTTGAGAATTGCCATGATTTCTGGTGAGCTCATGAGAAGCCCCCCACCATTAAATGCTTCAGTCTGAGATTTAGGGGATGGTTTCCCTGACCCTTGGCTCCCCCAGCAATTCCAGTGATTGTATGAGCCCCTAATTCCCTATATTAAGAACTGTAATTCCCAGACTACACAGCATGGCTTTTGTTTTCCCTACTGGACCCTGACTGATACAAACCTCTCCCTTTCCACCAAGGCCATGTGTAACAAAAATTTGTTAAGCACTTACTATAAAATACCATGAGCCAGTCACTTTGCTAAGTGCTCTACATGTATTACCTCATTTTAGCCTCATTATAATCTTATCAGATCTGGTTACTTCCTCCACTTTACAGATAAAGAAACCAAGGCTTGGAGAGGCTAATTTGCCCCAAAAAATCACACAATATAATATGCAGAGCCATAGACTTTTGGAGCTACAATATCCTTATGAAATTGGCCAGTTGGGTAACATTTTTCCATGATAATACATTTTGATAGTACAACGGAAGATTTGAGTGAGTGAGCATCATCCCAAATAGTGTGGCCATTCTCACTGAGCTAAGCTCTAAAAAAAAACCACTGTTGGAGTTGGAGTTATCAGAGATCTAAAGTTACTGGTGAAATTAGGAACAGAGGAGGGAAATGTTTGGTGCCAATAGGCATTGTTTAAAAATAAGAACTGGTTTTTGAATCAGAGGTGAGGCCAGGGGAATGATGTTGGTGGTGGTGGTGGTGATGTCACCTCTTCAAGGAGCTCTGCAAGAGGGTCTTGAATTCTGATCACTGTCACCTTTCCTACTGAATTGAGACCCAAAATATATTCTTACCTGACTTTCAGGTTAGGGTTCAGAAAGATCTCTTCACTCTAAAGAGACACTGTTTTGAGCCTTATTATATTAGCTGAGCAGGAGCTCACGCGGACGTTGATGTGACTAAAAAGTACAGCTGTCGTCACGAGATATTTTTAGTAATTAACACCATTTCCTGAATCCAGTCAAAATAGTAGGTATTCCTTCCTAGAGATGACTTCAAATATGACTATTATAGGGTTGGATTGAAGGAAGAGGAAGAAATGTAGAATAAACAAGGAAGTTAAAGAATTGCTTTTGTAGTAGACATCTGAATCCTACTGCACAAACTAGAATGTGCAAGAAATGTGACACTTTCTTTAATGAAGCTGACTCTGAGGTCCCCATTCCTCTAAACTGGTGGGAAAGTCAACTGCTAGGTTCCCTCTCCTCCTGCCCTCCCCCACCCCAGGGACGTGTGAAAGTCCTGAAGTTCATTTGCAGAGCAGGCTATTCAGAAAGGCCCCTCCGGCTATTGCTCCCTGGGTCACTGCTGAACGTCATCTTTCCAGCTCACATATCTCCTTGGAAATGAGAGGCTCTGCTGCGACTGTACCACACACAGGTTCAGGAATCTTTACACATCTGGGTCCTCTTTCTGGGGCTGTACTTGCATGGAAAGCATGAACCATTCTTCACTGAGAACCTGGGCCTCCCTGGAAAGCTTTAAGGGAGTGGGGCTCTGTCCCTGGTATTTTGCATCCATAATCCTCATATCACTCAAGTCATTTTCTGCAAAGTGCTTTTTTTTCTATCTAAATTAATATGGTTCATTTGGATCATTTATTTTAAGTGTCTACTTCCCATCTTTCTCTAGTCCCCTCCTATTAACAACATCAAACATTTATTGAAAGAGTACTATAAACCTGGTATGAATCCAAGGATTTTTAAACGATGCTCTTTTAATTACCAAGATAATCCTACGATATGGGTTCTGTTTTACCAGTCCCATTTTACAAGTGAGGCAACTGAGTCCCAGAGAGGCCAAGTAACTCATCTAAAGTCACACAGCTAGAATGGCCAAGGCAGGATTTAGACCCAGAGCATGTGGCTCTAGAGTCCTGCTGCTTAACCATGATGCGTTCAATCTTTTCCTGTTACTATCATCCAAAATTTTACTTTTGGATTATTAAGAATAGGCTCACTCCTCCCTCCCTCCCTCCCTCCCATTCTTCCTTCCTTTCTTCAGTGCTTATTCAGAACAAACTTAAATTTACTGTTTTATTTTCTCATCCTCACAACCATAGCCTTTGATTTTAATTTCTCTTCTAGCTGAAATTCTTTTAATGATTTTCTCAAGTAGTTTTTGTATGGTAAATCTTCTGGGGCCTGATATGTCTGAGAATATCTTTATTTTACCCTCATATTTAGATGATTAGTTAGATATAAAATTCTGGATTTGAAGCTCTCTTTTTTATTTTTTTAAGAGTTTTTTTGATGTGGACCATTTTTAAAGTCTTTATTGAATTTGTTACAATATTGCTTCTGTTTTATATTTTGGCCCCCAAAAAATGTGGGATCTTAGCTCCCTGACCAGGGATTGAACTCACACACCCTGCACTGGAAGCGGTGGGGGGCAGTCTTAACCACTGGACCACCAGGGAAGTCCCTGAAGGTCTTTTTTTTATACTTTAGAAATATTATCAGTTTTGTTATATCAGAATTGTGGAGAATTCTGATGTTAAACTGATTCCTTTTCCTTTGAAGATGATCTGCTTTTTCCTTTCCAAAATATTTTAGAATTTTCCCTTTGCCTTTTATGTTTTTGTTATAAGGGTGTGTGTGTGTGTGTGTTTAAATCTGTCCTGTCTAATCCACTTTGAGCCTTCTCAGCCTGATCTATTAACATACTCTGTATCAGCTTTCTATTTCTGTGTAATAAACACACCAAAACTTAGTGGCTTAAAGCATAAATTTTTACCAACTTATATTCTATAAGTTGGCAATCTGGGCTGGGTTCTGCTGGTGCTTCCTCTGTGGTGAGCTGCTAATCAGCTAAATAGTTCTGCTTCTGGGTGTTAGCTGGATGTCAACTGGAAGAATAGGTCAACTGGGCCATATGTCTTTCCTTATCCATCTGGCTATCCTGGACTTGTTAATGTGGTAGCTCAGGCATCTAAAAGCAACAAAAGATGGCAAGTCCCAGCATGCAGCAGTTTTAAATTCTCTGCTTGTATCCATTTTTCTCTTACCCCATTGGCTGAAACAAGTCACTTGGCCAAGGCTAGAGTCATTGTGGAGGGGACTACCACAGGTCATGAATATAAGGAGTTGAAACAACCTGGGGACCATCACTGCAAAATCTATCATATCCTCCTCTAATTCTGGAAAATTCTTAATTGCTTTTTTTCTCTCCTATACTTATCTTTCTCTCTCCTGAGATTTCTAACATACCGATGTTAACTGCTATTTTTGCTCTTTTTATCCTCCATCTCTCCTAACTTTCACTTTTAGTTTCAACTGTTTTAATCTTTCTTAAAACCTTCCAGGAGAGCTCTTGACCTGTGCTTTCATTTCATTTGTTCACTCTTATAGCTATATCCATTCTGTTATCCAAATAATCCACTGAGTTCCTTATTTCAACAATTATATTTTTCGCTCTCAGCATCTTCAGTCAGTTTTTCTTTGTTTCTGGTTCATGTTTTCCAAAATCCTCCCTTATCCTATTGAGGGTATTTCCTATGCTTATTTTAAATCTGATTCTGCTTGGTTTATTAATTCTACATCCTTTGCTATATGTTTTCCTTTTGTAGCTTTTCTTTGAGAGTATAAATTTATTGTCACCTTTTCGCTGTGACTAATATTACCCTGGGAGCTTCAATTGCCTTGGCTGATAGCGGGTATCTAGAATAAGGGGTGAAAGCTCAGGTCCTTGCCTGTGCCTTTTCTGGTGAGCTTAGGAAATAGGCATTGTGTGAAAAACATACTTCTGGGCTCCACCATTTCCTATTTACTCCCCAACTCCCAAAAAAGTGGCATTGCCCCTCAAGGGAAGTTCCTCCAGTTTTTTAAAAAAAAATTAAAAAGCTAACATTTCTTGAGTATTTGCTACGTACCAGTCCAGGTTTAAGTCTTTTTACATGTATTTCATCCTTTAAACCATCCTAAGAGTTAGGTAGTATTATTATGCCCATTTTAGAGATGAGAAAACAAAGACAGAGAGAAAGCAGGTAACTTCCTGAAAGTCATGGAGCAGTAAATGGTAGAACCAAGATTAAAATCTAGACTGTTCGGCTTTAGAACCCATGCTCTTAATTCATACTATGAGGTGGGGAGGTCTGGGAAAGGAACTTTCCTGGCCTTCCACTGCCCCAATTATTATCTGCTCTCCACTCAGGTGGGCTCTGGTACTTCCCTGATGTCACCCTGATGTTCCTAGCTGGTGCGGGGCCAGCAAGGCTCTTTTTCAGCCTGGCAAGCAATTTTCTGCCCCAGCACTGCAAGATACCCCAGGATACAACTAGAAAACTTGTTTCCATTGTGACACCAGATCCTCTCTCCCTCTTCACACTCTCTCCCCCCATGTTTCGTCTCTCCCTGTCACCCCATCACATTCCGCCTCCCAGGATCTTTTATTCATCCATTCATTCATTCATTGCCATGTTATTAGATGCATCAAACTTGTTTATGTGACATCTTTGGGGCTGGCTCAAGGGAGGCAGCCAACATCTCATATTAGGTCATATTAGGCAGGAAACATCTGTATATGTAATTTCCGAAGTAATTTATTCACTAACACAAGCCCCCAAAGCTCCATGAGTGCTAACCTCTGCTCTTCACCAGATATTTCCTTTCAGCCCATATTCAGTCTCCAAAATCAACACAGGAATTCTATTATTATAATATCAATCTTTCAACTTTCTCAGTCTCCTGTAGAAATGGATCCCAGAATACAGTTGCATACATGTAAACACCCGGATTCAGGGCAAAAGTTAAATTTATCGACAGCAACATTTTTGAGTCCTTCCTACAACTGCCTCAGACAATCAACTTTCTCATTCTTGATACTGATGTTTAATGCCTGATGCTTTTAAGCACTTTTAACGGTTTTCTTGAGTAAGACATTTAGCTCTCACCCTAGCCACATTTAAAAGGGCGCCAGGCTTCATACTAATTGCAGTCCTTCTACAAATGTCTAGGACTCACCTTTTGACCCAGGCTGGGCCTGCTGGTCCTACTATTGCTCCTCACCTGAATTATAGCCAACTTTTGAAGTTTAGTTCAAATGTTCCTACCTCTAGGACCCTTCCCTCATTGCTCAGCTTAAAGTGATCCCTCCGAGCCTACACAGCAGAGAGGTTGTAAAGTGTTTGCATTCAGACTCTCCAAACCATCTGCTAGGCTGTCCATAGTCCCTCCCAAGGCTAGCCACAGAGGTCAGACATGAAGACATTTGAGTTCTGGCCTTCCCCCTGCTCTCGCATCCCCCTTCCTCTTCCAGTTTATTCCAGCGTGCACACACAGTTTAGATTTGCATTGTGGTTATCATTACGAATATGAGCTGTAAGTTAAATGCCAATCCTGGCTCTTTTACCACTTACTTTCATGATTGAACCAGTCACTTTCCTTATCTGATCCTTATTTTCCTCAACTACCAAAAGAGAAGTCTGGTCTATGTGTTTTCTGAGGCTCAGTCTATGATTCAGGTTGTAGGTTCCTTTAGGTCAGAGACCTCATGCCCTGATTTGGGGGGGAGGGGTCATGGCAGGGGGAGCTTCTATAGTACTGTGAGCAAATACTAGTGCTTAATATTATTAGATTAATCAAGAAATCAGTGATAACCTTAGGTCCGTTTGTAGTCCTAGGTCTTTAGTAGGTGGGCCCTAAACTAGTGGATTGCCATCATGGGCACATTTTCAGAAATGATGTCTGGAAAACAGAGACAGCATTGGCCAGCTGGCCCTCTTTTTTCAGGGGAGTCCAAGTTTCTTAAGACTTACTCGTACTGAGCAGCTTCCCTGAAAAACATGTCCTCTAGGTAGCATAGATAAATTGACATGTGGGCTTCCCTGGTGGTGCAATGGTTAAGCATCGGCCCACCAATGAAGGGGACACAGGTTCAAGCCCTGGTCCGGGAAGATCCTACATGCCACGGAGCAACTAAGCCCGCAAGCCACAACTACTGAGCCTGTGCTCTAGAGCCTGCGAGCCACAACTACTGAGCCCGCGTGCCACAACTACTGAGCCTGCGTGCCACAACTACTGAAGGCCGCGGGCCTAGAGCCTGTGCTCTGCAACAAGAGAAGCCACTACAATGAGAAGCCCGTGCACCGTGACAAAGAGTAACCCCCGCTCACCACAACTAGAGAAAGCCTGTGCACAGCAACGAAGACCCAACGCAGCCAAAAATAATTAAATACGTAAATAAATAAATAGAGATGTGCTACAGGTCACTTATCCCCCTATGCAAATTACACAATTCCCATTTTTCCAGAAATTCAAGTCAAGACCCTGGGCAAAAACCAATTCTATCCAAGGTATTTTATGTTTTGTGGCAGGGGGGCTTCCTGGGAGACCACAACCTTAGGACGTGGTCTGAGGGTGGTGGTGAAGAGAGAAATTGGATTCTTTCCTGAGGTTGAATCACTGGTTCCAGAAAACTTCCCCCTACTGAGACTGCAGAGAAGAGAAAAGAGCTGGCTTCAAATGCAGAAGCCCAAACTCACATGGGGATTTCTGAAAATACAAGGAGCAGACAATCATCTAGAGACAACCCAGCAAGAGAAAGCCCCCTAGGGCCACCCCAACCAGTAACTGTGTGACTCCCCCCCGACCCAGGGTTTCTAAGAGAGTTTAACAGGCCAGAATCTTCACAGCTAATTCCCCACATGTGCACACGGTGGAGGGGCTGGCTCTCTGCTGTCACATCAGTTAAAACCTAGCCAAGCACTGGGAATTCTCTGTATTTTGTTCTATTATTAGAATCCAATTACCATCTGGTGGTATGCTATAAGGAAGTGCTATTCTTCTGCGTCAGCAAACACAAAATGCAGCAATTTGGTGAGCAAGCTGGGAGCTCAGAGCTTAGAGCAAAAGGTAGAGAAATCATTTTATTTCTGCCCAAAGAATCTCATGCCCATGGGGAGTCCCCTGGCTTCAGGATACAGTTAGTTGAGCTTAGCCTTAAAACGGCAAAGACCTTATCCTGGTGTCATGCTGACCTTTAAGATGTCAAACCATTTGCCCAGGCCTAAGCCCATGTATTCTGGTCTGTTCTATTTACTATACGCACCCATTTCTGTCCCTCCTGAATGCAGCCCCACTAGATACCTTTTCTTGTGAGGTAAGAAGCTGCTACTTCTTCTAGAACTGCTATCTTGAGGCAAGACTGAACAGCCCCTGGCCTTCATGCTCATCCCTCTTCCATTTTCTTGACTGAGGTCCCCCTGGTGAGGGAAGCCACAGGCTGCCTCATGGGAAATGGTTTGATGAATGTGGAAAGAGTTTGATGCATTTTTGATGGATATAAACAGTCTGATGGATGTTCAGCTCAAATGTTCTCTCAGCAAACACCTGAGATCATTTGTTCTACCAAGGATGGAAAAGAAGTTATGCCTAGAATCTCTCTTAGACAACCTGAAACTTCCTTGAATGTTTAAAGAATTAAAATAAAAGAAGTATTGCTAGAGTGATGGAAAAGGAGGATCTACGAGAGACAGCAGGGGCAGAGTGTCTTCTAAGTGTAACTAAGGGACAGCACTTATTTATGTCAGGTCTTCTAGATGCCTCTGAATTACAAGATTTTCTTTGTCCCTTTCAACCACTGAAATTCCTAATTTGATTCTTTTTTATTCACTCCATCTGTCTTTTCCTTCATGCAAGTACACCAGATGTTGCAAATAGAAAGGCACTGGAAAAGATCAGGATACAGGCTCCTGAGTCCTTAAATTTTATAATCAGTGGGCTGTCTCCAAGCCCATGTTGTCCCTTTGTGACTACGGAATTTCCTTGTCTAGATTAGAGACAGACCTAGGTCTTGAATCAAAGCAGAACAATGGGCTACCGTGTTCCCTTTCCCCTAGGCCCACACCCAGATCTCAGCGCCCTTTGTCCCACCTCCCCTGTGTGTGAATAAGAAGCTAATGCAAGAGGGAAGAAGCACAGAGCACATTCGTCCCGATGGCTGGAGAAGAGATTGTAGGAAGCCACCCATGCAGATGTCCTAGGACAGGTTAGCAGTCTTAGGCCATCTGGTTTCACCTTGGACTTCGTGACTTATCCTCGAAATCTCTTGTGTTTTTTTTTTTCTTTTACTCGTAGTCAATAATAGTCCTATATAATATAGCCAGGAATCACAGGAAACCAAAACATGGTTCAAAAACATTGTAAATTTCAGGCTACCTTCTATCTCCTGGGCCAGGCACAACTATGTAAAGCTTTTCCTTACTCTACACTCCCGTTTTTTTGCCATTGTCCACTTTTCCAAATCACCGGCTTTCTTTTGATGCACAGGATCTTCTGGTACATATACTTCTAATGTTAAATCCTGCTCCCAGAAAATATTATCAACACATAATGGTGTGTTTTATAATCAATGAAATAGAGTGTTAAGCATGGACTATGTATTTGAACTATTACGTATTATCTCACTTAATCGTCACAAAATTCTACAAGGTTGGTAATATTCCTGTTGAAGAGATTTGGGAAGTGGGGACCGTAAACATTAATTGAATTGTTCCGTCATATGTCTGGTAAGCAACAGAACTGAGTTTTGAACCCTGGTCTTTCAATCCCAGATTCCACGTCCTTTCCATGTTGTGTCTCAAAAAACAAATGAGCACTTGCCCCCATGCAGGTCAGCTCAGGATGAACAATAAAGATGGCAGAGAATATTCTGCTGCAAACGCACACAAAGGCAGCAGGTGGGGGTGAGCAGCACAGCCGAGAGCTCTGTGCACAAACTCAAGGCAGACAGTAAAAGTGAGAGGAAAACAGCAGGTTTATCACCATGTGCAGGGGAAAAAAAATGCCCTCATTAGAATTTGTAGCAAGCATAGCAAATCTCTCAACCTACGAGTTGTACACTGGATACCTTGAGGAGGGAATCTTCTGAGTCCTCTGCAACATAAAATTTTAAAGGACAACATATTAATACATAATGATAGAGAAGTAGAACATGGACACTATATCAGGATGCTCCTGAGAAAGAGTTACTGCCAGCTCCCTGGCAAGAGGAGTTGGTGGTCAAAACTAAGCTCAAAATTGTTGAAATGCTGATTTAAGGAATCTAGTAAATCCAAAAGAATATGCATTTTGATATTTCACTTAAAAAGAAACCCTCTTGATATGGGGAGGGGGAAGGGTAAGCTGTGACAAAGTGAGAGAGTGGCATGGACATATATACACTACCAAACGTAAAATAGATAGCTATTGGGAAGCAGCCCCATAGCACAGGGAGATCAGCTCGGTGCTTTGTGACCGCCTGGAGGGGTGGGATAGGGAGGGTGGGAGGGAGGGAGACGCAAGAGGGAAGAGATATGGGAACATATGTATATGTATAACTGATTCACTTTGTTATAAAGCAGAAACTAACACACCATTGTAAAGCAATTATACTCCAATAAAGATGTTAAAAAAAAAAAAGAAACCCTCCTGGTTATAACTCTATTTTAAGAAGCCCAATACCATAGTGTTACTGTCATGTACACGCGTTCCTGTGGAGTTTACCATTCAGGTGTTTCCTGTGCTGATGCTCAAGTAAGGACCGTTATCCGTGCCTGCCTGCACTCCAGCACACCTCTGAGAGAAGGCAATTAGAAGTTGGGACCAAGAAGGGAAACTGTGGGGCTTCCCTGGTGGCACAGTGGTTGAGAGTCCGCTTGCCAATGCAGCGGACACGGGTTCGTGCCCCGGTCCGGGAAGATCCCACATGCCGCAGAGCGGCTGGGCCCATGAGCCATGGCTGCTGAGCCTGTGCGTCCGCAACGGGAGAGGCCACAGCAGTGAGAGGTCTGCGTACCGCAAAATAAATAAATAAATAAATAAATAATAAAAAAAGAAGGGAACTGTGCCCTAAATTGAGTCTATGTTAAAATGATAATGATGACCAGTTCTCCTGTTCTTGACAGGGATAATGTGAGGACAAAAGGAATAATGCATATCCCTTCCCAGGTGTGGATTAATTTTCTTTGTAACAAAGGACTTAGTCAAGATAATTCCATTATAGTCAACTCATCGGTAGTATTTATTTTAGAAAAAAATGGTATAAATATTATGTAGGTCACCCAAGTTAAATGAATTGGGCAATAAAGGATTTGTTAAATACCTTTCTCTGCTGGGCGCTGTACAAGTTGCTGTTTTTATTAAAGACTAATTGGGCATTTAGTTGGCTGGGGAGTAGCAATTGCTCTGTAACGTGAGCTATTTTGAAGAGCTATCAGTTTAATATGGGCACAGAGGGAAACGGTTTCAGAAAAAGACTTGAGCTTATAGGGCCCATGCAATTCCATCAGTCAATTTTTCCCATGAGTCCCTGGAAATGGATATTGCTTTCCCCCATGGAGTCATAGGGCCTGCGTTTGTAATTAACCAGGAAGAAATAAAATGTTTTGATAACCCAACAATTGGCTAATCTGATCTTTCCAGGATGGAGTTAGCTTAAGATCTGGCCTCTCACTTGTGGAAGAGAAGCTCGTTTTCAAGAAAATAGAGCTAAACCAAGTACCAATTTTCCATGGAGAAGAAATGTTTTTTGTTCATCCTTTACTCTCATCTGTATTTTTTGTAAACTGAGAGTTAGATCTATAGCCTTGTTCAGATTCAGATTCACTATTTTGCCAAGATCCCTTCAGCAGCGATTTTATCATTTCTACTAGGAGGCACTAATGCCTGCTTCTCTCCCTATTTGTGATGTTAGTAGCGGCTGATTAGCAGTGTCCAGATTCATTAACCCACTAGGGCTTGCAGAAGGTGATATTGATTCTGGCATTCCTTTTCTATTTATTAGGTGAAGTACTGATACTCCCATAAAGAAAAATCTCCCCTCAGCAACTACTTGGTTACCTTGAGGTATTCTGAGTTCACAGGAGAAAGGCAGGATTCAAGGTCTAGAAGTCATAATGAGAATATTGGTAACTGCAGTTTTGCACACACACTGAACCCTCCCCAAACATACACACACACAAAAGCTTCTGCATGATCAAAAATACCATAAGCAAGGTTAAAATACAAATGATAAACTGGATAAATAGTTGCAACACAAATCACAAAGGGCTAATCTCTCTAATATGTAAAGAACTCCTAGAGATGGATAAGAAAATAATCAGCCATTAGAAAAATCAGCAAAGCACACTCACAGAGAGTTCACAGGAAGAGGAATATAAATAAAATGCCACTTTAAGAAATGAAATGATGTCCAAACTCAATCACAATAAAAATCTAAATTAAAAATTCCCTGAGATAAATCTTTCTTCACATATCAGGTTAGCAAATATAGAGCAATTCTGCTAACACGCTCTCTCAGCTGGGCGTGGGGAAATAGGCAGACTTGCACCTTGTCAGCGAGAGGGTAAATTTACTCTCTCCTATAGAGAGAAATTTACCAATTTCTATCAAAACTGCAGATACATAGACCCTTTGTCTCAGCTTTCCATAACTGGGAATTTATCCTACAGATACTTTGCATGTATGCAAAATTATATCAAGTATGAGTTGTTCACTGCAGCACACTTTGTAAAAATAAAAGATTGTCAGCAACCCTAAAAGACCATCAACTCTCCTCGATGGACCAGGTAAATAAATTGTTGCTCTTCCACACAATAGACTATTTTGCAGCTGTAAAAATAGAGTTCTCTCTCCACAAATATGGAAGGATCTGCAGAATATTGGGAAAACAGATGTACTAAGACCAGAGTGGGTGGTAGCACTGTGCCACTGATACAGGCAATCCAAGCTTCACTGTCTGTAGAAATTTTAAAGCAATTTTTAAAACAGGATAAAAACTAGTCTTTTTGTAAAAAAAATAACCATGTGCCAATAATTCTAAGCAATGTAAGTCAACACTCCTTTTCCAAAACTCTTTTATTGGTCTAAGTTGCTGATGAAACAATTGCTGACATTTCTCTTAAGCCTATATGGGACACTTCCACCACGGCAGGCTACTGGTACACAGTGGTGTAACGGTATGTTACCTTTTGGGTAAAAAAAGGTGGGAAAATAAGAATATATGTTGGTAACAGCTTGAATCTGAAGAAAGATGTGCCTGATGGCTAAACAAGCAATTAATAACAGTGATGCCATTGGTGGTACGGATCTGAGCAGATGGGAAACAGAGGTTGGGAGAGAGTCACTTTACTGTACACGCATGTATACACACACACACAAACACATGTATACAATTATATATGATTTTTGAACCATGCGAATTTTCTACCTATTAAAACTAAATTAAAACAATTTAGTGAAAAAAGCAACAAGACAGATATGGGTAACTCAAGAGGCACCCCCTCCCATTAATATATTTTGGGGAATGCTTACCAATTTTCCTAGATGTTTTTTATAAATTTGTAATTTTTCTCATGTCTTACAAAAAGGAGAAATAAAAATACTTGAACTTTAACGACTGCATACAAGGGTTATCCAAAAGTACTTCTTTTACGTGTGCTCAGGCTTGGGGAAAAAAATCACATATGCTTTCCCTGAACTTTATCATTAAAGACTCTGATGATTCTGAATAGAGCTTCTATTTGCCTCATTTGTCTCAGCTCCAGTCAGACTACATGTTGCATAATGCATCAAAGTTATATTTATTTATAGCCTATTAGTCACACAAGCTCTTTACGGAAACGCTGGAAGAACTTTTTTGAAAATTGGGAAATAGATTTTATGGGCTAATTCTCTCCTCCTCTATATATACCTATAACAGTGGGATATTCCAAGGTAATTTTCAACAATTGTGTCCATAATCAAGATTCTGATTGCCCTAGTGCTAGGAGCAGAGGCCAAATGGTTATATTTTACATAAAAATGTGTAGGGAAAGAGGATTTGAGCAACCCCAACCAAAGACCAGGAGTCCTCCCAAGGCTTCTGTGAACCTACCATCTATCTTCTAGAGGAGAAGTGACTGAGGACCATAAAATAGCTGCTTAATAACACTGGAAACTGATGTAAATAAACAGTATCAAGAAAAAGGGTCAAATCAAAGCAAGTTATAGACATAATCACCTAAGCCGCCTCCGCACCCTCCTCTCACAAATACACAGTGGGATGTAGCCCCGAATATTGTAGAATGAGAGACGATCACAAAACACTGCAGATGGTGGGGCTGACAGCAGCCCAACCTCCCTCAGTCCTTGCCTCCTGGATCCCAGCAGGGAGGGAGTTATGCCTGACCCTGTTAGGGTTCAGAAGAGGCAGAGGGAATTCAAGGGAAAGTGGACTTGCTAAGGTCCTGGAGGGACATGCAGTATTAATCCCATACAGTATTTTTCTAAATATGTATTTTTCATCTCTAGAAGTTTCATTTGGTTCTTTTTGGTTTTTTATATCTTCCATGTTTCTCCTCATTATGTAAAGGTTTTCCTTAAAATCCTTGAGGATATAGGATAGCTGAAGTCCTTGTCTGCTTATTGAATCATCTCTGTTATTTCTGGGTCTGTTTATATTGACTGATTCTTCTACTGGTTATGTGTCCATGTCCCTATTTCTTTGAATATCTAATAACTTTTAATTAGGTGCTGAACATTGGTAAGTTTATGTTACTGAGTGCTAGATTTGTTTCATTCCTCTAAAGAGTGTTTGCCGTTTTCTGGAAGACAGTTAAATAAAATTGTCTTTATTCACAGATGACATGACCATATATAGAAAATATTAAGGAAGCTACAAAAAAGCTACTAGAACTACTAAATGAGTTTAGCAAGTTTATAGGATACAAATTCAATATAAAAAATAAACTGCTCCAGCTAATATTAGATGCAGCTTATTTTGTGTAATGGCTACAACCAAAACTTGTATAGAAATTATATCATTTAGATAGTCTCATATTATTTGACTGAATATACAGTACACAAAATATACAGTAAATATCACGAGTGGAAATTAAGCTAGGAGGATGCTCTCATTCAACATGAAGTGTTGAAATCAGTTGTATATCAAACTTTTAAGAAAAAGTCCTCTGTCTACAGATGATATATATATATATATTTTTTTTTTTACAAGAAGACAAAAGCTAAACAATTATCCCCCAACATTCTTACATTGTTGACAAGTTTTTGAATTCTTGAGGACAAAAAAATTTATTGAAGTTCACTTTCTGCACTAAAGATGCTAAATCAGGGCTTCCCTGGTGGCGCAGTGGTTGAAAGTCCGCGTGTCGATGCAGGGGACACGGGTTCGTGCCCCAGTCCGGGAAGATCCTACATGCCGCGGAGCGGCTGGGCCTGTGAGCCATGGCCGCTGAGCCTTGCTCCGCAACGGGAGAGGCCACAACAGTGAGAGGCCCGCGTACCGCAAAAAAAAAAAAAAAGCTAAATCAAATCAACTGAGATATTTTTCTTGGTTTCCCAAAATTTTAATTTATTAATTCATTCAACCAATATTTACTGAATGTGAGCTGTGTGTATATTATTATTAGGAGCTAGAAGGAGAGATTAATGAATCAGACACCATTCTAGCCTTCAAGAAGCTTGCAAATGAAAGAGGAGATGAACAAGTATAAAAGCAACTTTAAGATAAGATTAAGGATGTCATCATTGTTTCTGCCCTGCCCGTGTGCCTTTAAATGTAATCTGTCCTCACTCCTCCCTCACTCTACCCTCAAATGTGTCAGAGAGAGGAAATAGGCAGTTTTGGGTGACTGCTAGGCCTGTTCCTGGATTACCTTCTTGCCACTCTTTGGTCTCTCCCGCCTGGTGTTCTAATTTTAGCTCTGGTTATCTATATTGTGATGAATGGTTTAGGCCCCATTCATTCACTCATTAAAGATTATTGAGTGCCCATTATCTGCCAAGCCCAGTTCTGGTACTGGGGACGAAGAAAGCACTGCGGTGAACAAGACAAGATGCTGTCTTTCAGACCTTACCCCATACCCTACTTTACCTTGATTCTGTGTCGTCCCTTCAGCTGGGTCACCAGCACTCCGAGAAACTGAAATATACCCTGCTGACCTCAGCCCTGAAGGAAGCCTCTACCTAAGGCAATAAAACTGATATAAAGAAAGGGGGTGGAGAGAAGGATTTACTTCATTAAAGAACGCAATCCCAAAGGTCTAGAGAGAGATGTGCATGTATGTATGTATGTATGTATGTGTGTATATACACACACATCTTCGTACACATACATATGATTAAAGGCCATATCTGTCTTTTTTATTCCTTTCTTTCCTTTTTCTACTTCCCCATTTCTCCTTAGAATCAAAGGGTGAATCTGAAACATGTTTGTAATTGTTTTGCAGGACTGTTTATTCAGCCAAATCTCTGGGTCCTGTGTGTCCATCCCATCCTCCTGGCAGGGGTGGACCTTTGCAGTCATGTATATCCATAACCCCTTCTACTGTGATAACTGATCAAATCAGGGTGACCATATGACTCAAGTAACATCAGGTAGCTTCTGCCTCCCAAGAATTTGGATTTGGTGCACAAATGCTATTACTACTCTCTGTTAGGAACTTTTAGATCTAGGGCTACAGGGGCCATCCTTAACCTGAGTTCAAACGGATCAGAGAAAGGTAGTAGCAAAAAGAGGGATAAAAGAAGCACTCTCCCAGAGGAACACAGAAGTAAGAGACTGTGACCACAAAGGAACAGAGACGGCAGCCGCTGCCTCACCGACTGGTCCTGCTTTGGATCCTTCGAGAGCCTTGGCTGCACTTCCAACCCACGGGCTCTGTAGCTATCACGTTATCTTTCCAACAACCCTCTTTTTGTTTGTTTAGTTGATTGGGTTTTTTCCCATAATCAAACAATCTAAAATACAATATTTCACTGTTCTGGCTACTGTGATTTTTGAGCAATTTCTACCATCTCCCAATGGCTAATCAATCTGAGAACTCAGACTTAAATACAGGGTGAAGGCCAGAGAAAATGCTACTAAAGAGAATTTAGCTGGTATCTGCTGAGATAAAAACCTGTCCCAGGATGTGATGGTCTGTATGTTTGTGTCCTCGCAACATTCATATGTTGAAACCCTAACTTTCAGTACGACGGTATTAGGAAGTCGGGCCTATGGGAGGTATTAGCATAGATGAGGTCATGAAGGTGGCGTCCCCATGATGGGACTAGTGTGCTTATAAGAAGAGACTAGACCTTTTTCTTTCCTCATTTGAAAACACAACTGCAAACCAGGAAGAGAGCCCTCATCAAGAACCCAACCAAGCTGGTACCATGACCTTGGATTTCCAGCCTCTAGAACTGTGAGAGACAAACATTTGTTGTTTAAGCCACCCCGTCTATGGGAATTTGTTACAGCAGTCCAAGCTAAGACACAGAATGTCATGTTCACGTCACTTGAGAGATCATTCGCTAGACACCTGAGCTGTCCCAGGGCTGGGGAGAGGGCTGAGGTTGGTTCTGCAGAGCTGTCTCTGTACAGAGACACAGCCCCTGACAGAGTCCACCAGAGCCCACCAGAAGAACACAGGCCCAGCCTAGAAAGAACTGGAGAGACAGCAGGCCAAGGTAGAAGCACAGATGTGTCACAGTCAGCTAGGATTCATTCTTCACAAGAAGCTGTGGGACTCTGGGAAAAATCCTGAACTCCCCTGAGCCTCATACTTTCCAACTTCACAAATGAGGAGGATCAAAATCAAATTATAATGCCTATTTCTCATGCTTAAAGTCAGTAATCTACTTATGACTTTTCTGCAAGAAAACACTAATACAGAGACTCTCATAATTGTAAATGGAAAACTTAGCAGTATACCTGAAACCAAAATGCCCATTTACTATCCTAAAGCCAAACTAAAACACTTATTTTTGAGTAACATACTCTCATGCTAGAATGGAAAACGCTTAAAACATCCCTCTCCTATCACCAAACAATTAATAAGGTTGCTGACACATGGTGGTTTTTGTATAACTAGTGATTCAGCCCCGTGGTGCCAGCAAGGCTGTGTTGACACTGCATGTGCTTTCCAAAACACGGAACTCTGGAGCTCTGCCAATTATATTTGGAACTCAAGACTTCTTCATGCCATTTTGTTAAACGTGATGTACTGATTTGGAGGGATGTAATATAAATTTTAAAAATGTAAACATCAATCAAAAATGTTTTAAAAAATATGTATGTTTTGTGAGGTTTGGGTTTTAATAAACCATGAGAGAAATTTCTACTGCAAGATTGGTAATGGGGTATGCAGGGCAGGACTGCATACGTGAAAGCACTATTAAATGGAAGCGCTTACCACTACAATCTTTGCCTTGTATCTGAAGAATATCACCTAAGGTGTATAAAAGAAGGGAAAGCAGGCAAAGCAAGCAGAGGCTGAGACTATTAATGGAAGAACAAGAGCGACAGTCTCTGATGTCTGATTAGTGATTTTCAATTTACAAAGCACTTCCAGGCACATTATCTCCTGATCACCGTAAAAGTCCTGTGAGGCAGACGGGAAGTTTTTCTAATCTCCTTTATTTATGAGGCAGCTAAGGCTCAGCCAGGCTAAGCCACAGCCCAAAGTCACACAGTTAACATCCAAGGCAAGAACTGAGTCCTCACCCCCAGGCTCTTGACACTAGTTCTCAAGTCACACTTTGGAGTTCAGCCCCAGGCAGAGCCCCTCTCTTCACTGGCCCCATAGCCTCCCAATCAACTTGGCCAGGTGGGAAGCTGTACCTTCATCCATCTCTAGCCAGTGGCCTTTGTCTGGCATGTGATGCCCTGCTGAATGTGGTCCACCAGTCTCAAGTTCATAAAGAGATTTATCATAACTTTTCTGAAACAGCAAAGTTTCCTTATAAGCCCACGGGCCTGGGCCAAGACCAAGCTGTGAGAACCTACAAGCTGTCTTTACCTTCCTCTCCACAATGTTCCCCTGAGCTCTTCACATACCATCGCCTTCCCCAGAACCACTTCAACCCCTCTATTTCCCTCAACAGACTCATGGGCCTGGATGGGACCATAGGAGTATTACCAGTCAAGAGAGCAGGTTATGCTCTGGGAACAAATAAACCCCAAATCTCAGTGACTTAAAACAACAAAACTGATTTCTCACTCCTTCTACACGTCTAATGCAGGCCAGCAGAGGGGCTCTGCTCCCAGGGGTCACTCAGGGCCTCAGGCTAACAGAGGCATCACCTTGGCATTGCTTCCATGATGGCTAAAGTAGTGGGAATCGGATTGGAAATGACACACATCACTTCTGCTCCTGTTACTTTGACCAAAACCAATCACACATTGGTGCCTAACTTCAAAGAGGGTGGGAAGTGGTTCTCTGTGTCTGTGGTGGGAGAGGCAGAACATTAGTGACCAGCCTAATGACAACCACAAAGTTCAGTCCCCATCAGATGCTTGAAGCTCCCCAGTAACAGCCTCACAAAGGAGTCCAACCTTTACCCGAACTTCTCCTGTAACAGGAAGCTCCCCAACTCATAAACAGCTGATTTAATTTTAAGGGAGCTATATTTGTTAGCAACAAAAAATTTCTAAATATAACCAAAATTGGCCTCCCTGTAACTTTTGCTCCTTGGTATTTACCTCTTCCTCGGGGTCTTAGGATAAATCACTAATATGTTGAATAAATAAAAGATCTTCAAACATTTGATGAGAGCTACTGTTCTTATGTATTTACTCATTTAACCATGTTAGATCCCTGCCCTCTAAGAGATCTTGGGTGTAAGATGGGTAACCAAGACTGCAGTACCTTATGGCATGGGATATGCCATAGATAATCCCCTAATGTTACTGGAGGAAAAAAAATCAGGGTTCTCAAAATTGAGGAAGGTGGGTTAAAGGGAGGCTGTGGAGAAGGCTTTCTGGAGAAAGAGCATTGCTGTGAACACAGCAAGGGAGGGGCCTGCTCGGAAGATGAGACTATATCAGGCAGAGGAAACAATCTCTATTAGGTAGCCTAGGTGCAAAACTGCATGATGCATTCAGGGAAATTATAAGGAAGACTGTAACGCAGGATGTCTTTTGTGGGGGAAGGGGGGGATGGGGAGGGAACTGAGATGGCATCTCAAGGGGGGCCCTAGCACTAAGCTAGAAGTCTGGAATCCTGAAAGCTACTGAAGAATTTCAAGTATAAAACTGACATGGGCTGATTCACATTTTAGCAGCATTATTCTGGCAGCAGGGGGCAAGAGACCTACCTGAATCTGATCCTGGGTGGTCCTGGACAATGAGACCAGAGCTAATGCTGTGACCCTGTAAAGAAGGGGGGCAGGTCTGAGGAGATGAGATGGGATGGGCAGCACTTGGTAGTTAATTCCAAAAGGTGAGGCAGGGTGCAGTGGGGGCCTGTGATGCCTCTCATGCTTCTGGCTTGGGCAACCAGATGGGGTAATTCACTGAAGTAGAGGTATTCAAGGAGATGGGTAGGGAAAGTTTTGTTGAGTTCAGTTTTGCACAGGTTGAGTTGAAGTTGTGGGTGTGACTTAGTGATGATGCATTAGACAATGAAGTGCATCTATGAAGAGAGATCTAGCCAGAGGTCATAGATTAGGGAGTAAGCAGTTACTGAAGCCATGCATGTGACTGACATGCAAACTATAACTTTTCTACCTATATAGGAGAATGAAAATATTGATACAATTTTCCAATTTGACCTATCCCTTTCCAGTGGCCAGATGCTCCATATCTACGTTCCATGGTGCCTTCCTACAATCAAGAAACCTAAAAAAACCGAATCACAATCAGTGCCTTGTTGGTAACCACGGAATCAGACCACAGAGAAATGGAGAACTGTGAGAAATATTTCATCCAAACATACAACAGTCTGATGAGTCATTCCTGCTCCACAATGGAGAACACCTCTAGGATAATTCAAATACTCACTTCTCCTAGATCCAGGTTATTTCTCTCCCCTGCCTGTGCTGAACCAACTGTACCTTACCTTTTTCTATCTCATAGGATAACTACATCTAATCTTTTTAAGCCAGGTTTTTTTTTTTCTGTCTGTTTATATAAATTGATAAGGTTACTGCTTTAGGCCAGCAAAAATTGACATATATTCAAGGGACTGACCTGGGTTAATATTTTTCTAGCTCGGTTGTTCTTGAAAACTACCCATCACACATTCCCAGATTATTCCTTAGAAATTAGGAACCAATACAATTCATTACATGTTTGGTTTGTCTAATTTCATTCTCAAAGGGAAATTTGAACATCAATATTAGAGGCCACCTTGCTGTCCCCTATGGTGTAATAAAATATATATTTGATGTTTGTCCCTGGTTCCTGCCACAGAGCTCCTAAACCCTTGAAATTTCCTGAGTAATAGGTAGGAGGGTTGTTTGTCATTCACAATGAGCTCCTTTCCACTATACCTGAGTTTACACTAATGAGATGACTCACAGTGGAGGTCCCTAGATAGTTTCCAAATGAAGACTAGTCATCAGAAAGACCAAACACAGTGATTAGAGTGTGGGAACTCCCAGCCCCCTCCCACCTCAATCTCTGGGGAGGAGATGGAGATTGGGTTATAACAACACTTGAACAAAGAGATTCAGAAAGCTTCAGGATTGGTGAACACACTGATGTGCTGGGAGGGTGGCATGCCCTGAGAGGGCATGGAAGCTTGGAGCCCCTCCTCGCCATACCTTGCCCTGTGTATCTCTTCCATGTGACTGTTCCTGAGTTGTATCCTTTATAATAAACCGGCAACCATTAAGTAAACTATTTTCCTGAGTTCTATGAGTCATTCTAGCAAATTATCAATCTTGAGGGTGGGTCACAGGAACCTCCAAATTTGTATTCATCCAGACAGAAGTGTGGGTAGTTGGCACCCCATGTGCAACTGATGTCTAGAGTGGGGGTAGTCCTGTGGGACTGAGCCCTTAACCTGTGGGGTCTTTTCTAACTCTGGATAGTGTCAAAATTGTATTGAATTGTTGGACAGCAAGTTGGTGTCAGAGAATTGAAGAATTAATGTATTGATAGAAGTAAAACACATATTTCATGTCATAAGTGGTATCAGAAAAACCACCAGGCACACCCCCCTGTGTGACAGAGAAAAGCCACAAAATCTTTACTGAGCTCAAAAAAAATCTTACCATAAGAAGCAAACCTTCATCACCAGCTGTCCATCACTAAGGAATCATCAGCAACTACTAGTTGTATCTTTAGAAGATGCACTCAGTTGGAGCTAAGAGATGTGGTCCAACCCATGTGGATACAATGATAGAAACTACTTAAGCACCTAAGGTCCTTTCCTCACCCTAGGGTGATGCAACAGGGGCTATCAGGGACCCTTTGCACGCTGTTCTGAACCCACCTCTTAGCTGGTTTCTGCTTCTTGGCCCAGTTACATTAGATTCAAATGCTGTGCTTGAATTTTCAGCTTGGCCTTGGATCCAAACTTTGCATAAGGTCGTTGACTTTTGCCTTTCTCTTTGCTGCAAATCCTGCAGCCCCATGATCAGCCCAGACTCACCTCCATGCCAGCCTAAGCTCGTTGAATCTTCAAAAAATCTAGTCATCTCCTTATCTGGTAGAGGGATACAGACAGCGTTTAAGAGATACTGACAAATAGAAAATTTTTGGTCATGATGACAAAGGAGAGAAAAGAAGCTCGTGTCACATAAGACATTATTAAAGATCTTAGACATGTTCAGTCTTCAGGAAAGAGAAAATTAGAGGCAAAATTGGATAGTGCTTTTCAAAGATCTGAAGTACAATTGAGAGGAAGAAGATCAGAAGTGGGATCTATTGTTGGACAATTCAAAGAAGATTTCTATTTAATATCAGATGACCAGAAATCTTGCCTTGTGAGTTACAGCACCCTCTCCTAACCCCATCATGAGAAGCATTCAAACGTGAGGAAGATGACTGAGCTGTTAGGGATGCCATAGAAGGCGTTGCCCATTCTATTTCTCTTACATGGACTCAGAACACAAGGGTTACATTTCCAATTGTGTAGCACTTATTCAAAATAGAAAGAGAGAAGAAAAAGTCTGAATATATAAAATGAGCTTGGAAGTCAAGTATCCAGCTTGAGTAAACAAATTTGAGCACTGTAGGAACATTTAAAATGTGAAGAAACGATGAGTGCAAGAATTCTTATAATTAAGTAGGTTAAATGCCTTAACGAAACTCGATGTGAATCTGTAGAGCAGTGATCAGTGGAATGTGTAGTTATAAAAAAAAGCAGTGAGACAAGATGACCCATGCTCAGTTTCTCCAGAAGGAGATAATCAGTCTTGCAGAGGAAATGAAATGATGGTGTGCAGACGGTCCTGTGTGTTCCCTGCCGCAGAGCCTCCTTCAGGATGACAGAGCAAGTTGCATTTTCCTTATACATTCTGGGCAGGAAGCAGTGGGAGATTTATACCCCCTGACCAAAAAGAACCTCCCTTTCCAACATGTTAATGCCTGGAATACTTCTGCCAGGGTCCTCCCTGGAGGAAGAGTAGCGAGAGGAGGAGGAGGAACCAAGCCCAGAAATGTCAAGACAACTCCACTGTTTTAACATGTTCATACCTGCTTTTGATGACAATGACACTTCAGGAGGTCAGAGGTGGGCTTATCCATGGTGCTACGCCCTAAATGGACAAACACTATCTCTGAACTATTGTGAGCAATTAAAGAACATGATAAAAACAGTGCCGCCGGGGCTTCCCTGGTGGCGCAGTGGTTGAGAGTCCGCCTGCCGATGCAGGGGACACGGGTTCGTGCCCCGGTCCGGGAAGATCCCACATGCCGCGGAGTGGCTGGGCCCGTGAGCCATGGCCTCTGAGCCTGTGCGTCCGGAGCCTGTGCTCCACAACGGGAGAGGCCACAACAGTGAGAGGCCCGCGTACCGCAAAAAAAAAAAAAAAAAAAAAAAAAAAAAAAACAGTGCCGCCATGAAAAAACTGTTCCTTCCTTGTTGCGTGTTACATCTCCGACTCCTTCAACACTCTTACATGAAATGGACTTGCCATCCCAGTGTGGTCACTCTCCATCCTGCAGGGGCCTCTTCCTCTGGTCCAATCCTCCTCTCCTATCTAGTGCTCTTGAAACAATGGCTCTAGGGAATAATTTAATTCCAGCGCCCTCTGCTGGCCCTATAGAAGGGCAAGACATTAAACTAGATGAGTAGTTGCCAAAGTTTTCACAGTCACAAAGCCAATTTAGTATTTTATTAACTTCAGGGACCTCACATTTTGAAATTGATCTTTCAAGAAAACTCATTCTGCTAAACAATAATTAATTCCTTTACCAATCTGCATTTGTCATAGTCATCAAAAACTGTCAGTTAGAACTTGTGATCAACAGGCAATAACCAAGTTCACTATACAAAGATTATTTATTTCTAATCAAACCAAAAATTTTACCTTTTACCTAGCCTGTAAACCTTATTGTTGATGACAAAGGCAATTTCTGTAAGGCTTTTTAACATTACTACAAATAATTTAAGGACCTTTTTTCCTACCTAGAGATCCAGGGGCCCCAGGTTTGGAACCACAGAGTTAGAATATACCTCAGTATCTAAACAATAAGCGTATTTCTGAGAAATTTTTACTTTATTAGTAAGCACTTCTGGATGATGCTGGATGCCACTTGGTTATAATTCTTCAAATTACTTTGGTGTGTTAACTGATCATATAGTGGCCTGAAAGGTTAATACACCATGCAGGGTTGCAAATATCAGAGCTGAGTTTTCAAGGTATCAGCTTTTAGCAATGAGTAGCTGAACAGGGGTTGTGGTGGTTGAGACTCATGAATCTCAGAGTGGAGAGGGGTACATTCTAGCGATATCTAAAAACCAGCTCTCAGCTGACTTCCTGCCCCAGTGCGCTAGCTGTTTCAACTCTGCTGCAGTATGGCTCCATGAGTGGAAAGTTGATGTATTCACAGGAGACAAGAGAGGAAGATGGAGAAACATGGTAGGCTCAGCAGTGTGTGGGATGGGACCTGGGTGGAGCAAAGTAGGAGACTAGGGAAGTCTAGAAATAGAGTAGACAAGGAGTTCTCTGAGGGCAGGTCTGGGTCTTACCCATTTTTCTAACCCCAGTAACTGACACAACACCTGGTACACAACAGGCTCTAAAATATTTGTCAAATTTCTGTAGGTATTATGCTCACCAACCCTAGAAATGCTTTTAGCTGGGCGCAAAGCTTTACCACTGACACTAATAACTATGACTACTAAGATAATGCCATGGGTAGCTTGTTCAGTGGTAGAACTGAGCTTGCTGTTTAAGTTTTGTACAGAAGTGGTTCTATTTTTGGAAAAAGATGAATGTATCTCAGAGTGATTTTCAGTGTTTAATTTTTTTCTTTTAAAGTAATAAATATATATATATAGTAATATAACATACAAATGGAAAAGTACACAAAATGAACACAACAATATAGCCAGCACTCAGATCCAGAAGCAGATCATCTTGGAACACCAGAAGCCCTAGTGGTGTCTTCTTCCTGCCACCATCTGACACCCCATCCCTACTATGCTGACTTCTAACACCACAGATGAGTTTTGCCATTTCTGAAGTACACCCACACTCTATACTCTTGTGTCTGGCTTCTTTTGTTCAACGTTATTTTTGCGATGGTAACTCATGTTGTTACTTGCAGTTTGTTCATCCTCATCTTTGTATTTTATTTATACATATACCACATTTTTAAATCAATTACCTGTGATGGTAAGCTAGTCGATTCCAGCTTTTTACCATTCTGAACAGTGCTGGTATGAGCATTCATGTACATTTCTTTTGTGTGCACGTATACCCATTTTTGTTGGGTACAAGCCAAGCGGTAGAACTGCCAGGTCAAAGGATGTGCACATGATCAGCTTTTGCAGATACTTCCAGTTTCACAAAGTGATTGTGCCAATTTTGTGAGTCAGCTTTTGTACGAAGCTAGATGCCAGAGACGTTGAGAGGGCATAAAGGACAGTGGGGAAGTTATCACTAGGCCTATGACTTGGAACCTAAGGGGATTTTATGGAAAGGAAGAAGATAATATAATCCTCAAAGGGACAGGTCCCATCAATTAGCAACTCATCGCTGGAATGCTTTGGAAGCCTGCTTCCTAAGGAGAAAGGAAGGCAGAATAATAATACAAAAGGTAGAGGAAAAGAAAAAAGAGCGGAATAATTGGTAACCCCAAATGCCAAGGAACTGCTAAAAATTTTACCTTCGTAAAAATGTCACAGTGGTGTCCCAGAGCCCTGACTCCAGTAGAGCAGATTAGAACCAGAATGCAGCAAAAGGCGCTCTGTATTTATATGTTTGTGTTTATCACAAAACTTCCTGAACTTGTTTGGGGATTTGTGAGTACTTAACGTTATTAATCAGGACAGCTCCTCTTTATGAATTTTGGGATAAGGCCTTTTACCACTGCTGATACTCACAGGAAAAGAATAAAAGCTTATCACTGAGTTTCTCCAAGAGATTTCTGTAAAGTTTAATTTGCAAATAAGTAAGCCAAATTGGAAATGCCAGATGCTATCAGACAGGAGGATCAGATTTTCCATTTAAATGTGATTGTCCCTCTTTCAGCTGGATTCAGGGCTTTCCTCTGAAAGTCTCAGGAAACTCATTTGCAAGAGTGACTCAGAATGAACCCACTCTATAAGACTTGGTTATCAAAAGGCACTTAAACATTGCAAAGAGGAATGCAATGTTCTGTTTACAAGAGGAATTTGATTGCTAATTATGAACCCCTAAAAAAGTATGCATCTCATACTTATCTCTTTGCAATTCAGCAATGAATCCTACAGTAGTTCTGGTCTCCTCTCAGCTGAGGTCCTCTGACACTGCTGTGACAGAGAGCTCCTACGTGAGCACTGACCCCTAGGTATCTGCCGTTTCTCAAATTGTTTTTCAGCTCCAGGACAATTTGCTCTGCAGCAGCTGTCGTCACAGAACAGATCGGGAATGCCTTTCCTTTCAGAGAGCAGCCAGGTTTACATTTGCATTCATTTCCTTGGGGCCATTTCTGTGAATTAGACCTGGCAAAGCCCTGGCCGCTTGCTTTTGATCTGACATGTGGACAAGGAGTTCAATTCATTTGCTGCCTCTCCAGCAGCCATGTCCAAGAAAATTATCCTGCAGGAGGTCTAAGCAAGCTGCCACTATCAACGGCCGACAGGCACACTTGAAAATTCATGAGTAATGTGTAAAAACGCAGGAGTCCTTCCCCTTGGTGCTTTCACCGCCCTTACATGGAGATGCTGGCTGAGCCCATACAGAGAGGGGGAAATTGATACAGACCAAGAATTCAGTGGTGGCTCCAAGGCACCGTAAGGATCTAGAAGCTTCTGATTTGCCTCCAAATATTAACCAAGGGTACAAAGAAATGGCATGCCCAAAACTTAGCAGGTCTAGCTGATATGCAAATCAATTTGACTGCATCCTCCTAGTGATGAACATTCACCGTATGAGCTCCCATATGCACAAATGGATGTCTGCAAGGCACCGACCACCCAGCTGCCCGGAGACTGCCTGAGTTGCCCTCCAAATCAAGAAGTGACGGAGATCAGCTTGGTGCTTTGTGACCACCTAGAGGGGTGGGATAGGGAGGGCGGGAGAGAGACGCAAGAGGGAGGAGATAAGGGGATATATGTGTATGTGTAGCTTTGTTATACAGCAGAAACTAACACACCATTGTAAAGCAATTATACTCCAATAAAGATATTAAAAACAAAAAAAATGAAGTGATACAGTTCTAGATGAACACCTAGCTAGAGGCAATTTAATAAATTATGTATCTACCGCATTCAACCGAATGTTCATCAGGGACTTCCTTGGTGGAGCAGTGGCTAAGACTCTGTGCTCCCAATGCAGGGGACCCAGGTTCAATCCCTGGTCAGGGAACTAGATCCCACATGCATGCTGCAACTAAGGAGCCCACCTGCCGCAACCAGGACCCGGCACAACCAAATAAATAAATAAATAAATATTTAAATAAATAAATAAATAGCCTCCACAGGAGTGCCCATGCTACCAGCCTTGCATTTCTTTAGACCCTCCTGCTTTCAGACTCAGTTAATTCTACCTAAGCACCTCTATTTTTCACATCAACACACACACACACACACACACACACACACACACACACACTTTAACATAACCCCTTCTTCTGCTCTCTCTTTCAACTCGGGCCTGGTTACCTTAGGGAGACATTTTTCCCCCTCTTAAAAGGCTCTTTGTCTTCAAAAAACAAAAGCAATTACTTAAAGTTCCCTAGAAACTTTAGGTAAAAGAAAACTACCCTGAAGGTATCAGTGTTGTCAAATTCTAGAACACTTGGAAGTACACAGAAATCCTGTTTAGAATCTTACCAAATTATTCTTCTATCCCTTTATCCTCTAAAACATCCAAAATAAACAACAGCTATTTTATATTTATTATTTCTTTTGGGGGGGGCTGAATTACTGGTGCTACAGTAAAAACACTACTTTTACTACAAATGTATAGTATTTCATTGTAACAAATGTGCATTCAAATTATGGATTAAGGGACTTGCCCGGTGGCGCAGTGGTTAAGAATCCACCTGCCAATGCAGGCAACAAGGGTTCAAGCCCTGGTCCGGGAAGATCCCACGTGCCACAGAGAAACTAAGCCCGTGCGCCACAACTACTGAGCCTGCGCTCTAGAGCCCACAAGCCACAACTACTGAGCCCACCGTGCCACAACTACTGAAGCCTGCACACTCTAGGGCCTGTGCTCTACGACAAGAGAAGCCACAGCAATGAGAAGCCAGCACTGCGAGGAAGAGTATAGCTCCCGCTCACCGCAACTAGAGAAAGCATGCACGCAGCAACGAAGACCCAACACAGCCAAAAATAAATAAATAAAATAAATAAATTTTTTAAAAATTATGGATTAAATGTGTACTAGACAGGGGCCCTAATCTCTGTAAACAAGAAAACCTTCAAGCTTTTTAAGTTCTGAGCAACTGACAATAAATGAAGTTTTGGAGCACCATCAGCATAACATGTTACCAAGCCAAGGACAAACTGCAGTAAACTTCTGATCAGATTTTCTCTCTAGGTGTCAGTCTTGATGGGTCTTGCCATCACTTTTGGACTTCTTACTTAATTTAATCCATCCTGAAGGTGGGCCTCAGTGCTGGGCCTATTTACACAGAATCCTGGTGGGCAATTATGCAAGATTATTTATATTTCTAGGTTCTGCATGTTAATAACTAGAATGCCTGATTTTTTTTTTTTTTTTTTTGGCCTCCCCGTGCAGCTTGTGGGATTTTAGTTCCCCAACCAGGGATTGAACCTGGGCCACGGTAGTGAAAGCACCGAGTCCTAACCACTGGACCACGAGTGAATCCCCTATGATGCCTGATTCTGAACAAATATTACTTTAGCAAAAAAGTTAGGGGACCAAGCCCCTAAGATTCAGGGAGACACAAAATCCTGCACTTAACTGCCATGATATATATTTTTAAAATTTTATTTAGTTATTTTTGGCTGTGTTGGGTCTTCGTTTCTGTGCGAGGGCTTTCTCTAGTTGCGGCGAGCGGGGGCCCCTCCTCACCGCGGTGCGCAGGCCTCTCACCGCCGCGGCCTCTCTTGTTGCAGAGCACAAGCTCCAGACGTGCAGGCTCAGTAATGGTGGCTCACGGGCCTAGTTGCTCCGTGGCATGTGGGATCTTCCCAGACCAGGGCTCGAACCCGTGTCCCCTGCATTGGCAGGCAGATTCTCAACCACTGCGCCACCAGGGAAGCCCTGCCATGATATTTTATCTTCCTCCTTGAGGCTGTGTCCTCATCTGAACTTCAACACTAGGAAGTAGCGCAGTTTTGTTGAAATAGTAAAAATATAGAGTTTATTGACGTAACTAATTTAATCTTAGATACCCAGAGACTATAAAAAGAAAAAAAATTGCATAGTTAATCACAAAATACTGTCATAGAAGGGGAAATTTACATGTTTGGAATCATAAAACATGGAAATCAGGTTGAAGAAGTTTCCAGCTGCTTGTTTCTAACCAATTTTGGAAATGTCTTACATTTTAGATCTCTCCCGAGTTTGACTGACTCTTGATTATCTGTGATCATGAATGGACAGTAGTATATTCCATATATATTTCATAGAGAATCCACAAGGTGACATGAGCCACTACTTTTGAACGCACATCTGGGTCTAGCAGACAACATAATGAACTTGAGTTTTCATCCCTTCTTGCTCTTGACTAATTTCTAATGGACAGCCTCCAGTCTATAATGTGAATAATATTCTTCTTGACTCTGTTTCAACAAAGGAATTCACGGCAGTGGACTGTTGAGGAATGCGCTGACAGAACACAGTGATTTGTTTGCTTCCCATTCCGTATCCACACACCCAAGCACCTTCACAGAGCAGGTTGCTCAACAGGGTTCAAAACATCTTAATTAGCCTAATTCAAGGATGGCAAATATGCCACACCTCCCCCATAGGTTAGAATTGAGGGGACCTAATAAGTATTATCCCTCTTCACTGCCCAAGTTCAGAAACAACTGAGAGATAAACACAAACACAGGAATCAGACAGACAGAAATGATATTAATGATACAGTCCTTGGGCACCTGGCTTGGGCATGAAAGGCAAACGGACTTCTTACTGTTGCCTAAATTAAACTTCCCAGGCTTCAAGCCTCTCTGATTGGGGGCAGTGCCTGCTCTTCAGTCTTCCCACATAGTGGGGAGAATAGGCCAAGACAGCATATTCTCCATACGAAGGCAGTTTCCAAAGAAAGAGAACCAGAAGGGTCTAAAGAAAGAAGTGCCAGAAGCACCTCATATGCCCACTTTGTTCTCTCAAATGTATTAATCTGATAGGTCATTCCCACCTTCCCCTCACTCACTAGGAATAGGCAAGAAGGTAGCAAGAGACCAGCAGAATTACTTCACAGCTGTGGTTCACAAACTTGAGCACGTATCAGAATCACCTGGAGGGCTTGTTATAAACACACATTACTGGTCCCACTTAAGAGTTTCTGATTCAGAGTGGGGCTGGGTGAGGCCTGAGAATCTGCATTTATAACAAGTTCCCAGGTAATGAATCACCGCTCTAATGCAATGGTTCTCAACCTTGAACAAGCAATGGAATCAAGAGAAAGGAGTGTTTCCTCCTATCATTCCTCAGCGTTTTTTTCTTTCTTAACCCATTGGGTTTAACCTCTAATTCTGTGGTCTAGCAGAGATGTGGCACTCCATTCAGCGGAAGGAATCAGCAGTCTATTGGAATAGGCTTCTCTCTCAATATTGACCACTATGCTTTCATGGCACTGTTAATGCAGTGATGATTTATGTCCCTAGAAATCTATGTAGTGGGTGATAACATAAATATTAAAACCCCAAGCCATACTAGACGCAAGCACTCCACATTCTATTTCCCATCCAAAATTAAGTCCAGCCACGTTACCCAAAAGAGCTCATTAGATATTAAGATATTCCAATAAAATGCCAATCATAAAAATTTTCCAAATTTGAGTGTAAGCCTTCTCTTATCATGGATTTCCCAGGTTGACATTATAAGTCCAAAATTAAATTCCTTGAATATTAAAGTCTAAAATCAAATTATCTTTCCTTTGTGTTAAAAGCCAAAAGAAACTAAAGTCCCAAATGCTATCCTCCTGTTTCTTATTCTTCTGACTCTATCCAGAGGATATCCCTATGCAGGACTGTGGTTCTTTTAGCAGCTACAGTTGAGTTCTCTTCTACTGGAATAGGTGTAGTTCTCTTAGGATCTTAAAAGTTCAACTGCACCCATATGTGCCTCACTTTTGAGAAGACCAAAGAGAACACTAAAGATTATCAAAGAACCTGTCTCACATCCACTTGTTTTAGAAAACACTTCAACCCTTAGCACTCAGTGGATATCCCAGACAAAATTATATTCCCAGACCCTCTATTTATTATTGCCAAAGACCATAGCAGAGATTCAGTGATATCTGAGAGAGGGCAAGTAGAAATGGGACAGAATTCTTGATTGCAGCTTTGCCATGAGGCTGGTCATGCTGTGTCTTTGTTGGAAGAACATGACCGTTATGGCACCATTTCACCATGTTAAGGGAGAGTGGATGGGAAGGCCTTTTATGCATATTTTCTCAGCAATTAGAGGGTGGAATTTGAGACCTGGTTCCCTTCTAACAAAGTTTTAAAACCTGCAATGGTGGCAGTTCCAGCCACTAGGTCTTATTTTATTTACAATCTAACATACTGAAAACATCTTAATTTCCATTTGCCTTGGAGCCCTGTGTTTCTAGCATCCCACTGCTGAAATGAATGAGGGTTCCGCCCAGTTACTTAGTATCCACTATCTCTTGTGAAGACATATTTTCAGCCCTAGGTCACAGATTTTCAGTACACGGATGAAACAATTTTTGTTGTTGCTTGGCTGCAAATCTACAATCCAAGACTTTAAAAAGCAAAGAAGCTACACTTCTTGTGAGGTCAAAGAAGACTTCACCCAAAAATTAATGTTTTGAACTGAATGAAAATGAAACAACATATCAAAATTTTTGAGATGTACCTAAAGCAGTGTTTAGAGGGAAATGTAGACCATTAAATGTTTCTCATCTAAAAGAAGAAATATCTCAAATAAAAAATCTAAACTTACACCTTAAGAAACGAGAAAAAGAGTAAGTTAATCTAAAGCAAAAAGAAGGAAGGAAATAATAGAGATAACATTGGAAATCAGTAAACTAGGAAATGGACGTACCGTTGAGAAAAGCAATGAAATCAAGAACTGATTGTAATAGGCTGTATAATGGTCCTCTGAAGAAGTCCATGTCCTAATCTCTGGAACCTGGGGCTACATTACTTTAGCTGGTAAAAGGAATTTTGCAGGTGTGATTACTTAAGGATCTTGAACCAGAGAGATTATCCTGATCATCTGGCTGGGCCCAGTGGAATCACAAGCATCCTGATTAGGGAGGACAGAAGGCTCAGAGTTAGAGATGCGATAGTAGAAGCAAGAAGTTGAAAGATGCAAGAAGGGAGCATGGGTCAAGAATGCAGGTGGCCTCTAGAAACTAAAAAAGGCAAGAAAATGGGTGTTCCCCTCAGAACCTGCAGAAGGAACTGGCCCTGCCAGCACTGTGACCTCAGCTCAGCTGGGCTGATTTGTAACTTCTGACTCCCAGAACTCTAAGGTAATAAAGTTGTGTTGTTTTAAACTACTACATTAGTGGTAATTTATTACAGCGGCAGTAGGAAACTAATACGATAATCCCTTGAAAGATCTGTAAAATAAATAAACCTCTACTCAGACTTACCAAGAAAAGGAGAGAGAAAATACAAATGACCAATATCAAGAACCAAAAAGGGTATCACTCCAGATATTCAAAGGATAATAAAGGAAAATAATAAACAACCTACGTCAAATTCTACAGCTTAAATGAACAGGCGATTTCTTTAAGACTCAAATGACCAGAGTTTAGTCACGAAGAAATAGATAACCTAAAATGATAACATACACCTATGAAAGAAACGGAATTCTTATTTCAAAAGCTTATGTCACCAACAAAGCTCATTAACAATTCCTGGGAAACAAAAATAGAATCTGAGTAGTAAAATAAAGTCTAACCTTTTATTTTTCCCTTGTGCTTCATCTCGTTTCACTTGCTCACAGGTTGCTGCAGGCAGAGAGGCCTCAGACCAGAGCTCCTCACGCAAAACGGCCGCGCAGGACAACTCAGCTCTGCGGCCCATGCACAGAAATACTGCGCCCGACTTGTCAATTCATGATGGCGGCAGCGGGCCGTGTGCAGAGACACTGCACCCGCCACCCCAGTCTGGAGCCGTGAGCAGCACACCTGCACGGACTTGGGAGAACTCCGCCCCCTGCCCTCTCCGCTGACGAGATCCCTATAAAGAAGCCCCTCCCACATCCTGTGGGGAGAGATAGGACTTCAGAGTGCAAATCTCCCGTTATTAGGTTCATATCCATTTAGAACAGGTGTGTCCTCTTGGTGAAATGACCACATTATCATATCATATATAATGTCCATCTCTATCTCTGGTTATAGTCCTGTTGAGTTTTCAAAGGACCAGAAGCTGTGTGGCTGATCTAGCCCTGCCTATTTATACCTGGCACGTCATTTTAAAGTGAGAGCCTTACACATAAATGGCTTTTAGGACACATGAAATGTAGCTTTCTTTGCTTTTTTTTTTTTTTTTTTTTTTTTTGCGGTAGGCGGGCCTCTCACTGCTGTGGCCTCTCCCGCCGCGGTGCACAGGCTCCGGACGCGCAGGCTCAGTGGCCATGGCTCACAGGCCCAGCCGCTCCGCGGCATGTGGGATCTTCCGGGACCGGGGCACGAACCCACGTCCCCTGCATCGGCAGGCGGACTCCCAACCACTGCACCACCAGGGAAGCCCCACTTCCTTTGCTTTTTAAAGGTGGATTGTAGATTTACAGCCAAGCAACAACAAAAATTCTTTCATTCCCTATGAAACCTTTTTCTTTTCCCTCTAATCAAAACCTTGCCTCAGCTGCTTGTGTTTACTGAAGCCAGTGCAGCTCTAGCATGTTTGTGAGGCTGAGCACTTGCTGCCCTGCGTGTTTAAAACCAGCTACTTGCTTGTGGATAAAATTGCCATTAACTGCTAGGTCAAAATCCCATTGGACTATGCTTACTAAAATCTAAAGCCTTAAGCTACCAGTCCAACCCCGCTAGTCAAAAGAAAATCACGTAACTGTAAAAACCAGCCATGTGTCACAACAAAGCCCTACAAACCCGCAAAGCAAAAAAAATAAAATAAAATCATGTGACCCATGTTTATTTCACCTAAGGCCTAAAGCTACTTACTCAAAGCCTCACATATTTCTGGCTCCCTATGTTGCAAATTCAACTATTTGTCTGTCTCTCAAGCTACCTGGATTATGCTCCAAATGCTGGGGGAAAGGATGCTATATATTGGATTCCTTCAAACTCCATCACTCTCCTCACCCAACAGCCAATCATCATAATTGATCACAGAAAATGTGTAATAAGGCGTCTTTTCCCCACAACCCAGCCCCACACAAGTCTCAGAATTTCTTCTTCTTCACTATTCAAGGTCCTGAAACCAAGCAGGACCCTGTGGGGCTCCTGGGCACAAAAGTCTTTCTGTGTACCCCTTTTTCTTGATTATAGGAAAGAGGCTTCTTTCAGAACTCCATGACATTTCCTGAGTTCCAACAGAGCAGGTTCAAACAATTGTTAATCAGGGAAGGGAGGGGATGCAGAGACAGGGAACAAACAGTCAGGGGTGGGGTGGGGGGAAACAATAGTGCAACCTTGGGGCAGGGTCCTGGTTCCTCCTCAAGAAATATACATAACAATGTATTTAAGCTGTTTTGCAGATACTGAAATCCCCACCAGGTGAAGGAAGTTAACTGTTTGCTGCCCAGGAGCATACAGACCCCAAACTGGTTGGAACCAGAAGGTTGATGATGCTGACTCCCGCTTACCTCACCACCAACCAATCAGAAGAATGTCCACGAGCTGATCACGTCCTCTTTGAACCATTACTATAAAACTCCTCACTATCCCCTCCAGGGCAGGACACACACACAGTTTTGAGGGTGTTAGCCTGCTGTGGTCCCCTTTGCCTGGCAAAGCAGTATTCTTTTCTACTTCAGACAAAACTCTGTCTCCAAGATTTAATTTGGTGTCAGGGTACAGAGGCCAGATTCGGCTTCAATCCCTTGCTCTATTTCATGAAGGAGGAGCTTACTAGGATCCTGGAATGATGACAAGGGTGAGAGATGTCCCACACAGGACAGTTTGGATGGAGGCTTGGCCACATCTAGGATCCCAGTAGGTGTCCATCTGCTGGATGAGCCACAGGCAGTGAGCAGGGCAGCAGGCTGTGTCATGCTCTTCTGTAGTAACTGCTTTCATTCATGGGGCCCCTCACCTCAGTCAGCTACTTAATATAGACTCTAGCTGCCTACACAGCTGTGTCCAGGATTACCTTCGGATTCCTGCACCCTCCCCACCCCAAATGACCCTCATACTCTGTCCTGGAGAGAAAGGCATGGCTCTCAGCCTCACGCTCCATCTCTTATTAAACTCTGTGACGGCGTATACTATGCTCTGCACCCCTCAAGGCCTTTCCTTTTTATTCTTAAGAACGTAGTTTGGAAGTCAAACAAAAATGAATATTAACAATTTCTTTCTCTTTCCATTTGAATGTTCTAACTGGGAGAAGGGTCTAGACATATAGTAAATTACAGACAGCACAGAGATTAATATTTCAGGATTGCAGGTTAGCACACATGCTTACCCACACTGCCCCAAAGGGTCTCACGATCCTTTCAAATGCCCATTCTGTTAGAGTTTTTCCACACAAGGAAAACTATTCATCATCAAGTCTAGTCAAATGACAGTGCTGGCAGTTAAGCAAGTCAGGAGGTCTTACAAGTGGAGGTACTACTGCTGGGAGAGGTTAAGATGTGTGTCCAAGACACACTGCTAGTTAGAAGCAGGGATTCAACTCCAGGCTGCTGAAGCATCACCTGGGGTAACTTGACAGGACTGGCTGGCAGCCAGCTCAAAGCAAAATCTGGACACAGGGCAGAGGTCAAAGCAGGGAAGACGCTTCCTTCTACAATCAAAGGGCCACAGGGGAAGATGGGAGAGGAAGGTCAAAAGGAAGGTGAGCCTGATTTTGCATTATGTGTGGGTGAGCGGGCCACCCTTCTAAAGCACCAAGACCCAAGGGGGCTCCCTTTAGATACTTTTTGATTGTTTCTCATCCAAAGCTATGTTCCAAGACCAAGAATTTTCTATCTACCTTTATAAATAGGATATAAGTGTAATATAGAAAATGTAAGGAAAATGCATATCCTAGCGAGGCAGACCTATGTATGGTAGAGCCTGTGGCTGCAGCAGGTACTAAAGTCCCACCACTGATGTCATTACCCTTCTAGGCTATTCTTTAGTTAGCTACAATAATATGATGCTTTCTTTTACTGAGCTCTGCACACCAAAGCAACACCCAGCTCTACCCACCACCAGTCTCTCCCATCAGGAAACTTGCACAAGCTTCTTAGGTAGCCTCATCCACCACAGGGCAGACAGCAGAAGCAAGAAGAACTACAATCCTGCAGCCTGTGGAAGGAAAACCACATTCACAGATAGACAAGATGAAAAGGCAGAGGACTATGTACCAGATGAAGGAACATGATAAAACTCCAGAAAAACAATTAAATGAAGTGGAAATAGGCAACCTTCCAGAAAAAGAATCCAGAATAATGATAGTGAACATGATCCAGGACCTCGGGAAAAGAATGGAGGCAAAGATCAAGAAGATGCAAGAAATGTTTAACAAAGACCTAGAAGAATTAAAGAACAAACAAACAGAGATGAACAATACAATAAGTGAAATGAAAAAAACACTAGAAGGAATCAATAGCAGAATAACTGAGGCAGAAAAACGGATAAGTGACCTGGGAGACAGAATGGTGGAATTCACTGCCACAGAACAGAATAAAGAAAAAAGAATGAAAAGAAATGAAGATAGCCTAAGAGACCTCTGGGACAACATTAAACACAACAACACTTGCATTATAGGGGTCCCAGAGAAGAAGAGAGAGAGAAAGGACCTGAGAAAATATTTGAAGAGATTATAGCCGAAAACTTCCCTAACATGGGAAAGGAAATAGCCACCCAAGGCCAGGAAGTGCAGGGATTCCCAGGCAGGATAAGCCCAAGGAAAAACATGCTGAGACACATAGTAATCAAACTGACAAAAAATTAAAAACAAAGAGAAGTTATTGAAAGCAACAAGGGAAAATGAAAAATAACATATAAGGGAATTCCCATAAGGTTAACAGCTGATTTCCCAGCAGAAACTGTACAAGCCAGAAGGGGGTGGCATGATATATTTAAATTGATGAAAGGGAAGAACCTACAACCAAGATTACCCTACCCAGCAAGGATCTCATTCAGATTTGATGGAGAAATCAAAAGCTTTACACACAAGCCAAGAGAATTGAGCACCACCAAACCACCACGACAACAAATGCTAAAGGGAATTCTCTAAGTGGGAAACACAAAAGAAGAAAAGAACCTACAAAAACAAACCCATAACAATTAAGAAAATGGTAATAGGAACATACATATCAATAATTACCTTAAATGTGAATGGATTAAATGCTCCAACCAAAAGACACAGGCTCACTGAATGCATAAAATAACAAGACCCATATATATGCTGCCTACAAGAGACCCACTTCAGACCTAGGGACACATACAGACTGAAATTGATGGGAAAAGATATTCCATGCAAATGGAAATCAAAAGAAATCTGGAGTAATGATACTCATATCAGATAAAATAGACAATAAAATAAAGAATGTTACAAGAGACAAGGAAGGACACTACATAATGATCAAGGGATCACTCCAAGAAGAAGATATAACAATTATAAATATATATGCACCCAACATAGGAGCACCTCAATACATAAGGCAAATGCTAAGAGCTATGAAAGAGGAAATCGACAGTAACACAATAATAGTGGGGGACTTCAACACCTCACTTACACCAATGGACAGATCATCCAGACAGAAAATTAATAAGGAAGCAGAAGCTTTAAATGACACAATAGACCAGATAGATTTAATTGATATTTATAGGACATTCCATCCAAAAACAGCAGATTACACTTTCTTCTCAAGTGCACACAAAACATTCTCGAGGATAGATCACATCTGGGGTCACAAATCAAGCTTCAGTAAATTTTTAAAAATTGAAATCATATCAAGCATCTTTTCCAACCACAATACTATGAGATTAGAAATCAATTACAGGGGAAAAAAACATAAAAAACAAAAACACAGGGAGGCTAAACAATTCGTTACTAAATAACCAAGAGATCACTGAAGAAATCAAAGAGGAAATCAAAAAATACCTAGAGACAAATGACAATGAAAACATGATGATCCAAAACCTATGGGATGCATCAAAGGCAGTTCTAATAGGGAAGTTTATAGCAATACAAGCCTTCCTCAAGAGACAAGAAAATTCTCAAATAAACAATCTAACCTTACACCTAAAGGAATTAGAGAAAGAGGAACAAACAAAACCCAAAGTTAGTAGAAGGGAAGAAATTGTAAAGATCAGAGCAGAAATAAATGAAACAGAAACAAAGAAAATAATAGCAAAGATGAGTAAAACTAAAAGCTGGTTCTTTGAGAAGATAAACAAAATTGATAAACCTTTAGCCAGACTCATCAAGATAAAGACGGAGAGGAATCAAATCAATAAAATTAGAAATGAAACAGAAGTTACGACACCACAGAAATACAAGGCATCATAAAAGACTACTACAAGCAACCCAGTGCCAATAAAATGGACAACCTGGAAGATGGACAAATTCTTAGAAAGGTATAACCTTCCAAGACTGAACCAGGAAGAAATAGAAAATATGAACAGACAAATCACAAGTAATGAAACTGAAACTGTGATTTAAAATCTTCCAACAAACAAAAGTGCAGGACCAGATGGCTTCACAGGTGAATTCTATCAAACATTTAGAGAAGAGCTAACACCCATTCTTCCCAAACTGTTCCCCAAAATTGCAGAGGAAGGAGCACTCCCAAACTCATTCTATGAGGCCGTAATCACCCTGATGCCAAAACCAGACAAAGGTATTACAAGAAAAGAAAATTACAGACCAATAACACTGATGAATACAGATGCAAAAATCTTCAACAAAATACTAGCAAACAGAATCCAACAACACATTAAAAGGATCATACACCATGATCAAGTGGGATTTAACCCAGGGATGCAAGGACTCTTCAATATATGCAAATCAATCAATGTGATACACCATATTAACAAATTGAAGAAGAAAAACCATATGATCATCTCAATAGATGCAGAAAAAACTTTTGACAAAATTCAACACCATTTATGATAAAAAAAAGTCTGCAGAAAGTGGGCATAGAGGGAACCTACCTCAACATAATAAAGGCCATATACGACAAACCCACAGCAAACATCATTCTCAATGGTGAAAAACTGAAAGCATTTCCTCTAAGATCAGGAAAAAGACAAGGATGTTCACTCTCACCACTATTATTCAACATAGTTTTGGAAGTCCTAGCCGCAGCAATTAGAGAAGAAAAAGAAATAGAAGGAATACAAATTGGAAAAGAAGAAATAAAATTGTCACTGTTTGCAGATGACATGATTCTGTACATAGAGAATCCTAAAGATGCCACCAGAAAACTACTAGAGCTAATCAATGAATTTGGTAAAGTTCAGGATACAAAATTAATGCACAGAAATCTCTTGCATTCCTATACACTAATGATGAAAAAACTGAAAGAGAAATTAAGGAAACACTCCCATTTACCACTGCAACAAAAAGAATAAAATACCTAGGAATAAACCTACCTAGGGAGACAGAAGACCTGTATGCAGAAAACTATAAGACACTGATGAAAGAAATTAAAGATGATTCCAACAGATGGAGACATATACCATGTTCTTGGATTGGAAGAATCAATATTGTGAAAATGACTATACTATCCAAAGCAATCTACAGATTCAATGCAATCTCTATCAAATTACCAATGGCATTTTTTACGGAACTAGAACAAAACATCTTAAAATTTGTATGGAGACACAAAAGACCCCGAATAGCCAAAGCAGTCTTGGGGGAAAATAACGGAGCTGGAGGATTCAGACTCCCTGACTTCAGACTATCCTACAAAGCTACAGTAATCAAAACAATATGGTACTGGCACAAAAACAGAAATATAGATCAATGGAACAGGATAGAAAGCCCAGAGATAAACCCATGCACCTATGGTCAACTAATCTGTGACAAAGGAGGCAGTGATATACAATGGAGAAAAGAGAATCTCTTAAGTAAGTTGTGCTGTTAAAGCTAGACAGCTACATGTAAAAGAATGAAATTAGAACACTCCCTAACACCATACACAGAAATAAACTCAAAATGGATTAGAGACCTAAATGTAAGACTAGACACTGTAAAACTCCTAGAGGAAAACATAGGAAGAACACTGTTTGACATAAATCACAGCAAGATCTTTTTTGATCCACCTCCGAGAGTAATGGCAATAAAAACAAAAATAAGGTCTTCCCTGGTGGCACAGTTGTTTAGAATCCTCCTGCCAATGCAGGGGACACGGGTTCGAGCCCTTGTCCGGGAAGATCCCACATGCCGCAGAGCAACTAAGCACGTGAGCCACAACTACTGAGCCTGCATGCCACAACTACTGAAGCCAGCACATCTGGAGCCCATGGTCTGCAACAAAAGAAGCCACCACAATGAGAAGCCCACGCACCACAACGAAGAGTAACCCCCGCTTGCCGTAACTAGAGAAAGCCCACGCACATCAACAAAGACCCCACACAGCCAATAAATTAATTAATTAATTTAAGAAAAAAGACAAAAATAAACAAATGCGACCTGATGAAACCTAAAAGCTTTTGCAAAGCAAAGGAAACTACAAACAAGATGAAAAGACAACCCCCAGAATGGGAGAAAATATTTACAAATGAATCCATGGAGAAAGGATCAATCTCCAAAATATATAAACAGTTCATGTAGCTCAATATAAAAAAACAAACAACCCAATCAAAAAATGGGCAGAAGACCTAAATAGACATTTCTCCAAAAAAGACATACAGATGGGCAAGAAGCACATGAAAAGCTGCTCAACATCACTGATTATTAGAGAAATGCAAATCAAAACTACAATGAGGTATCACCTCACACCAGTTAGATTGGGCATCATCAGAAAATCTACAAACAACAAATGCTGGAGAGGGTGTGGAGAAAAGGGAACCCTCTTACACTGTTGGTGGGAATGTAAATTGATACGGCCACTATGGAGAACAATATGGAGGTTCCATAAAAACTAAAAATAGAATTACCATATGACCCAGCAATCCCACTCCTGGGCATATACCCTGAGAAAACCATAATTCCAAAAGACACATGCACCCCAATGTTCATTGCAGCACTATTTACGATAGCCAGGTCATGGAAGCAACCTAAATGCCCATCAACAGATGAATGGATAAAGAAGAAGTGGTACATATATACAATGGAATATCACTCAGCCATAAAAAGGAACGAAATTGGGTCATTTGTAGAGATGTGGATGGACCTAGAGACTGTCATGCAGAGTGAAGTAAGTCAGAAAGAGAAAGACAAGCATTGTATATTAACGCATGTATGTAGAACCCAGAAAAATGGTACAGATGAACCGGTTTGCAGGGCAGAAATAAGAGACACAGATGTAGAGGACAAACGTATGGACACCAAGGGGGGAAAGTGGCAGGGGTGCTGGTGGTGTGATGAATTGGGAGATTGGGATTGACACATATACACTAATATGTATAAAATAGATAACTAATAAGAACCTGCTGTATAAAAAGTAAATAAAATTTAAAAAATAATAATATGATGTTTTAAAAATTGTTCAGGTCAGTAGAGAGTGCTGCTTTTATGGGACTCTGAGGAGAACCCTCAGATGCATTTTGGAAATATAATGGGAAAAAATTACTGGTGCTGGGGAGATTTTGAAATATTGTCCTTGAACTTACAATCCCAGAGAAAATGGATGCTTGATGGGCTTTTCAAAGTTGATAAGGACAAGAGTGTTTTTTTTTTTTCTCCCCGCTCACATGTGAGAGAATCATTCTGAGGGGGTTTTGGCCATTCCTGCCAACCGTAATTATGGTTGGATTCTAACTGGTACCCGGAATGAGGCTCAATTCGAGCAATAGACTCAGCAGCAGTGGCTGTCCTGAAATGCCCTCTATCCCAACGAGGACCATAATAACATAAAATTTGGGTGGCAAGGACTTCCCTGGCAGTCCAGTGGTTAAGACTCTGCACTTCCACTCCAGGGGGCACGGGTTCGATCCCTGGTTGGGGAACTAAGATCCTGCATGCCATGATGTGCGGCCAAAAAAAAAAAAAAAAATTGGGGTGGCAATTTTCAGTCTGTTACACACCTTTATTAACATCTTAATCCTCACACCACTTAGGGAAACTGAGTCAGTGGAGAAACTAAGGAAGGCTGAGTTCCCCAATACCAGCTACTTAAAGAGTGATCCAGAAACTTGGTGTGCCCATCTGCAACCATGTAAGTATAGGAAATGAGAGCCAGCTTTTAGATACTTTCATAGCAATTTGACAGAATAATGTTATGTCTTATAATAAAAAGAGGTTTATTTAAAAAAAAAAAAAAGCTGGTCTCACAGTCCAAAGTGCAGTCAAGATTCAATTGCTCCCCAGCCTGTCCCGCTGACCTCATCTCATACCCAATCTTCTCCACTCATGACACACCAGCCCCAGTGGCCTTCTTTATGTTTCTCGAGCCCACGGAGGCTCCCACCTTATGGCCTTTGAACTCACTCTGCCCTCTGCCTGGGATGTTCTTGCCCAGCTCTGTGCCTGGGTGGCTTCTTCTCACTCAACCCACTCCTCAGAGAAGCTTCCCTCCCTGGCCACAGTAAAGAAGTTACCCAGAACCTCTCTTTCCCACTTCCACGTTTTATTTTCCTCATAGCAGTTATTACTATTACTTTCTTATGTATGCATTATTTTACTGTTACTCTCTCCCATTAAAATGTAAGAACCTTGTCTTCCTTGTTCAGTGCTGTATCCCACACACCTACAACAGCGCCTGGCGCACTGCAGACACTCAGTATTTAACAGGTGAAGGAAACGATGACAGTGGACGAAATGTCCGGTGCCACTTGATGCAGGGACCCCTGCTCTACTTATCCGTGAACGAACACAAACTTGGAGTGTTCTGCGGGCCTTGGAGACGTGCGTCAGTGTATCGGCCTGGCTGTTCCCTTGCTAGGGGGCCGGCATTTGGGCTCACATTTGAAAAAAAGAATTACAGGGCTTGTGCTGAAAATTGCATCTGTCATTACCAGCTGGTTTTTGAGATAGTGAGGAGGGCCATAGAGCTTTCTCGTTTTAGGTACGGCTATGATTTCCTAACGCATTTCTCTCAGTGGTGACCCATTTTGAATGACTGTAGTTTCTCTCATTTTTCTTTGAAGTATTGTTCACAGCTTGTGGCCTGTCCTAGTTTGCAGGAGTTTGAAAGTGGGTCTGGGAAAGGTTGAAGAGCCCCCTGACATAGCGCAAGAAGGTTAGGTCACTGGTCCCAGCACTTCACAAGATGATATGATGGGCTTTGTAAAGACTACAAGCAATCACCATTCATGTGCTTCATTCACAAGAATCTCGGAACCTTCCCCAGGGGTCCTCTGGTCCAACTTTCCACCTAGTGCAACACCTTCCATGACATGGCTGACAAACAATTGTCCACCCTTCGAGTGAAGAGATGCAACAATATTGCAAGGCAGGCAGCCCATATTTAACCCTGGGAAAACTTTTCTGAGGAGATTTTCCAATAAAATGGATTCTTTCTTTTTCTTTTAAAAAACCTTCTCTGCGGGCAGTTGGTAGATATTTTTAAGTTTGGGATTCAGGCCATATGGAGTGTAATATTTAGAAATGTTTAGAGCTATTTCATCCCTTATGAAAACGAGATTGAGAATAACCTAAGAGAAAATATAACACCATTGGCTTTTCCATTCATAAACACATTCTGCTGGGCGCTTCTCTGACATTCTGTGAGGGAAAGGAGCCTGGAGTTTAAATTCCATTTGCATGTTATCCCACTGTGAGAGGAAATTATTTCTCCCCGGCCTACTCTTATCATGCAGATTGCTCTAAAATCAGATTACAGCTGTTTGTTTTGATTGATTAGTTAGTTCTGCCTTTTTTTTAAAAAAATCACTTATATATTTTATCAGTGAAAATAAAGCCGAGAAAGCAAATACAACACTTCCTTGTAGGTTTCTGTGAGTGTTTTAATGAGAAGTTGGGCAGAAACAACTTCTATATACAAGGGAGACAAACAAAATTTTTGAAGTTTGCGCTCAAGGTGCCCAAAGAAGCAGCCTACCCCTCTGCCCTCAACCAGAGAAATCATTTAGTGCGTGCACTTCGTGTTCTAACCAAGTGTCATGGGCAACTTACAGGGATAAGAGAAGTAGGGACTCAGCTTTAGGGAGATGCCATGTATATTCCAGGCTTTGGGACCAGTCATCCTGGTGTAAGTCCCAGCTCAGCACTTACTAGTTTCATGATCTTGGACTTTTTTTTTTTTTTTTTAACCTCTCTGTATTTGTTTCCTCACCGGCCACATGGCAATAGTATTCTTCTTGCAAAGCGGTTGGGAAGATTAGAGATAATAATATGTAAAGCCTCTAGAACGGTGTGAAGCCCAGGGTAAGATGCGCCAGCTGCTGGGGTCTGGGTTTGGTTTTTCCCTGATCAGCTTCAGCTGGCAGGGCAGGCAACTTTCAGGGATTCCTAAGTTTATCTTGCCGGAAGGTGACCTTGGAGAATCTGCGCCGACACAAGCTGCAGAAACTTTTTCTGGCCCTTCGTTCCTTAGCAAGGGTTGCATCTCTGCAGAGGGACTGACTCAGGGCAGGGGCTGAGACCCACGCCGCGCAGACAGACGCCGCGGAGAAGGCGGGTGAGAGGAGGCGAGGGAAGAAAATCCGAGATAATGTGTTTAATTTGATCCGTTCCCTGGAGTCATTAAAATGCATCCTCCCCTGGACTCTGAAATTCTTGAGCTGAAATAATCAGTCCAACAGGCTTTTTGCTGAAGGTAGTGGAAGCACACATTATGATGTAGGCGAAATCTCAGACCTGTTGAAATACTGCCCTCTTGTGTTGCGGGATGGCAGCAGCCACTTTGGGAACCGGCTCAGCCTTCCAGCCTCTTACCAGAGGTGCAAAGAGGTGTTTGGAAGCCTCTCACGCTCCCAAACGAAACCCCCAGGCAAGGCCGACCCAAACGATCCATCTAATGTGTGAGGTTGGAATGGGAAAGCCAGGAGTCCAAGCCCTTATTCACATGCTAAAGAAACACGAAGATCTCTATCGTTCATTTTCAAGGGGTCCCCAAATGAATTCTGAAGGAATTACTGACCTCCCCGGTGGTGCCGCCGCTGAGAATCTGCCTGCCAATGCAGGGGACGTGGGTTCCGGCCCTGGTCCGGGAGGATCCCACATGCCGCGGAGCAACTGAGCCCGTGCGCCGCCACAGCTACTGAGCCTGCGCTCAAGAGCCCGCAAGCCACAACTACTGAGCCCATGTGCCGAAACTAGTGAAGCCTGCGCGCCTGGAGCCCACGCTTCGCAACAAAGAGAAGCCACCGCAATGAGAGGCCCGCGCACGGCAACGAAGAGTGGCCCCCGCTCACCGCAACTACAGAAAGCCTGTGCACAGCGACGGAGACCCAACACAGCCAAAAATAAATAAATAAATAAATAGAAGTACTGTCTCTAGGAGTCCTCTGCGAAAGTGTGCATGTTCCTGCACATGTAGCCTCATTCCTTATTAGTCATTAACACTCACAGTGAGATTGAGTTGTTAAATCCTTCCTAACTTGATGGCTAAAGCCAGGGAGGTTCAGAATGAGTCCATTTAAAAAAAAAAATTGAATTTTTCTGACTTTAAAGATAACAAATGCTCATTGCAGAAAACGTGGATAATAGAGAAAATTCTAAAGAAGAAAATTATCCCCACCGTAAGATAACTCATCTAAACATTTGATACTTCCTTCCAGCTATGTAGTTATAGATCTTGAGGTCTAGGTAAAATGGTGCCAACCCCATTCCTCTCCTTGTCGAAGTCCAAAGCCCTCCTCTCAATTTCTGCAGATTGAGAAGGTCACTCTTTCGTAGTCAGTTCTTAGGTTCAGATTTTACCTCCCCAAATGCTGTCTCTGCTCTTTGCCAGGTCTACCTCCTTCCCCACAACACGCACACTCATGTATGTGCCCACACACACACACATACAACCCCACTCACATCAAACACTTGTGCCTGTGGCATACTGAAGGTTGGGGAGAGAAGTATGCACTGCCGCGAGCAGCTTCAGACAGGACATCAGTCAGGCCCTTCTTACAGTTCTCTGCCAGAGAATCCCCACCTGCCACCGTCGGCCCTACTGTCCTCAGCCTGGGAAGACCTCCCTTGCTCTCCTTGCCTGATCCTGGCCTCGTGCAGAGCAAGTTAGCCACTTCCTGCTGTTGCTCAAGCTCCTACGAGCTCTCCCATCCCCAGGTCTTCCCTCTAACTCAAGGACTTATATCAGGTTATTTTCTAAAGCATGGATAGTTTGCCCCCTAAGAGGAATATTACTGTCAGCAGTTTAAAATAATGAAATTTCCACCCCTATTACCGTTCTTGATATTGTGGATATTGTATGGTTTGGGATTCTTTTTTTTTTTTTTATTTACCATTTTAAACTTTTTTTCAAATTATAGTTGATTTATAATGGGTTAGTTTCAGGCTTATAGCTGTTTTGGGGTTCTTTTAAGATTAAATGACATTGTTAGCATTTCACCATGCCAATAAAAGGTACTCGAAAATTTATATATCACAAAATATTTCATCACCAGGATGAGCTAGTGTTCTAAGGACACGAGAGGGAGCAAGTCTCGATGGACGTAGGAGGACTGAGGTTAGTTACTGGGGGATGTGACGCTCCTATTTCCCCTGGGGAAAAGATGTTAGCTTTTATATATAGATTAGATAAACAACAAGGTCCTCCTGCATAGCACAGAGAACTATATTAAATATCCTATGATAAACCATAACGGAAAAGAATATTAAAAAAGAATGTATATATATGTATAACTGAATCACTTTGCTGTACAGCAGACATTAACATAACATTGTAAATCAACTATACTTCCATTAAAAAAAAAACTAAAAATTCTTCTTAGTCTGACACTTAAAAAACTCAAAACCTGCTTCATTTACCATTGTCTCAGGCATCCTCTCCTTGGCCCTGACCCCTGTTCTTCCACTTTGTCTAATTTTTGCTACAGACTCTCCTTTTGGGATCTGTTTCATCTCTCTCGACCACCCCTTTTGAATCAGATGCTGTGGCCTGTCCCTGGATTCCTAAGCCTTTGCCCTGGCACTTGCTTTAGACCCCCCCCCCCCCCGCCTTGTTCCATGTCCTCAAGCCACAGGCCAGCCCTATTTTCCTACTATTCTGATTCTCTATCTCTACATACCAAACCCCCTCAAAATTTCACGGCACCACAATAACATTTATCTGTTCTTGATTCTGCAATTTGAGCCAGTCTCACAGGTGTAGTTTGCCTCTGCTCTGTGGGCTGGCAGCTGGGGCAGCTTGACTGAAGTGGGAGGGTCCACTTCCAAGATGGTCTTACTCACTTAGCTGGCAGGTTGGCATGGGCTGACAGCTGGGGCTCAGCTGGGGCTGTCAGCCAGGGCCTTGAGTTCTCCTCCTTGTGGCCTTTCCAGATGGCAAGGTTGAGATTCTCCTGGCATGGCCATCTGAGTGAGGACAGTTGAACTTCTTTCATGAAAGCTGGTCTCCTCCAAAGAGCAAAAGTAGAAGCTGCCAGGCCCTTGTAATGCCTGGGTTTAGAAGTCCCAGAACATCCCTTCCACTACATTGTATCTGTCAAAGGAGTCACTAGGTCAGATTCAAAGGGAGGGGAAGTAGATTCCCCTTCTTGATGGGAGAGTTGCACATGGAACGAGAGGTAGTGTTGCGGCCATCTCCGGAGATACAATGTACCACCCACCCATGCCATACCCATTCCCATCCCTAACTTTCAGAACCTCAGCACAAAAATGAGAGTTGTGGAACTCTCTACAGAGACTTTGGACAGAAAGACTGTTTTGGTAGACTTCGTGAAGTATCGTGCCTGATTGATTAATGGCTGTGAGATCGTACAATTCTTTCTCTCTCTAGGCTGAGAGCATTCTAGGTCAATGCTCCTTGGCACCCGTACTCTCTCTCCCATGATTAGCTTTCTTCTCTGTACTGTGGCAATGTGTGGGGTGTTTTAAATTCCCCATTTCAGATTAGAATCAATTCCTGTTTGCACTCTGAACTGGAAATCGTTTTTCCCTTGATCTATGCCATGACTCGTAATTTAACACCCTTCAACCTTCACCTGCAAACAGAAGTTCACTGGCCTTGTAGGGGTTCACTGATATCCACAAGGCCTCCAGAGTCCAAGCCTGTTAACACTTGGGCATGCAACTTTGCACTTATATCCCCAGAACAAAGCAAATGAGAGTCTCTCATACCTGAGTGGTATGTTTATAAACATAGGAGAAGCTAGTTTTCCACTTACTGCCGCTGTGTAACAAACTGCCCCAAGATTTTGTGGCCCAAAACCACAACCATTTTACAATCTCTTACAGTTTACATAAATCAAGAACTCAGTCAGGTTTGACTGGGCAATTCTTTTGCTTCCTGTGGCATACTTTGAGGTTACTCAGTGATGTCCAACTGGCAAATAGAATGGTTCGGAGGCTCCAGGATGGGGTCACTCACGTGTCTGGCTGGACAGCTGGGCTCAGTTGGCACTGCCTACTTGGAGTCCTACATGTGGCCTCTCTGGCACAGCGGTCTCAGGGTAACTATGCTTCTTACCTGGAGGCTGGCAAGTGTTCCAAGAGAACCAGACAAAAGCTGTGTGGCCTTCCTGCAGTTAGCCTTGCAAGTCACACACATCACTTCAGACACATGCTATTCATCACTAGAAAGTCATTGGGCAGTCCAGATTCAAGGGAGACACCACCTCGTGATGGGGGATAATAAGGTCATGCTGTAGAAGAGCTTGTGGGACATGTGATATTGTTTCCATCGTCTTTGGAACACGCCATCTGCCATAACCAATCCGGACCTCAGCAAGAGTGAAGTTAGATGAAGTTGCCCCTCCATTCCTGCAGATCCAGCCCCATGTTTCTCCTCCTGTTGCCCTTACCCACAAATTCCCCCCAGTCCCAGATTCTACTTTGCTTTCCTGACATTTCCTGGCACTTTCTCCCATACAGAACTTACATATTTTGTGTCCCACTTCCTCCTGACCCCATTAGATGACTGGAGGCAGCACTTTGCAGTGGAAAGAGTGTTGAACTGAAAAGGCACATCCCAATGCTTCCAGCAGTGAGCTAGGTTAGCCTAGGCAACTCAAAACTATTGCAGTTTTCTCATGTACACTGGAATACTGGAAGTGGGTTTGGGGGATAAGACAAAACCACCTTCAACGTCAATTCTAATCATTCCAAATCTAATCTGACAATTATATGCCAACAAATTCAACAACCTAAAAGAAATGGACAAGTTCCTAGAAACATACAGCCCACCATAACTGAATCAAGAGAAAAGAGATAATTTGAACAGACCTATCGCTAGAAGTGAAATAGAATCTGTAATAAAAACAAAAGACCTCCCTACAAACAAAAGTCCAGGACCAGATGGTTTCACAGGTGAATTCTACCAAACATAAAAGAACTTCTACTGATTCTTCTCAAACTTTTCCAAAAGATTGGAGCAGAGGGAACACTCCCAAAGACATTCTATGAAGCCACCATCACCCTGATACCAAAACGAGACAAAGACACCACCAAAAAAAGAAATTACAAGCCAATATTTTTGATGAATATAGATGTAAGAATTCTCAACAAAATATTAGCAAACCGAATCCAACAACATATAAAGAAGATCATACACCACGACCACGTTGGGTTCATCCCAGGGTCACATGGATGTTTCAATGTACAAAAATCAATCAATGTGATAAACCACATCAACAAAAGAAAAGATAAAAACCACGTGATCATCTCAATAGATGCAGAAAAAACATTTGATAAAATTCAACATCCATTTATGACAAAAACTCTTACCAAAATGGGTATAGAGGGAACATATCTCAACATAATAACAGCTATTTATGACAAACCCACAGCCAATATAATACTCAAAGGTGAAAAGCTAAATCTAATCTGAGTTAAGGAATAAATGGATAACCACAAAAGATGACCATTTAACCCTACTAAAATTATTTACTTATCATCTACCTTAAACAATTCTGGGTTACTATAGGAGAGAGGAGTTTGAATGTTCATTGGCAGGCACAAATAAGTAAAAAGTTAGCAAAAATATGAAAAATGCCCCTGAATGACTAACCATGGATGGCTCATTGCAAATAAGTAATCTAGGGAATGTATTCTAAGTTCTTTCAGTAATGTGATAGTTCACTGAATGTTAACATGGTTGTGGAGGTGAGACTGTACTACAAGCACTGACCCAGGGATGTATGTTCTTTCCAGTTAGTAGTTATATAGTAGTTATACTGTCTGGAACATGTGACCATGGTAGAAGAAGTAGGAGTGGAGAGAATGGGGGATCACACAGGCAGTTTTATGTTCAACCCAGAAGAGGAGCATGTCACTCCTTCCCACATCTTATTGGCCAGAATGCTGTCACATGGTTTGAACCCACCTGTGACAGAGTCTGGGAAACATAGTTTTCCTTTGTGCCTGGAAAAAAAGAAATTAATTGGTAAACATTTAACAACTGACAGGACCACTTACAAATGAGCTGCTCCTTGTTTCTATCTTAACATCATTTGTTACTTGGGGCGATTTAAAGAGCTATTCATTGTACAACCAATTGGATTCCATAATCCCGATCTCTTCTTGATGGCTAAAATAGCCAGAATGTGGTGTATGGAAGTACATACACACACATCCTCTCTCTCCTCTCTCTCTCCCCTTCTCTCTTTTTGCTAGCAGCAAATGTGTTAACATCATAGTTGAGTTGGGTATATTAATAATGGATCCCCATAAAAAGCATAGCTCAATATCAAACACTGGGCTGTGCTTTACTTTTTTTGTTGTTTGTTCTATATTTGTTTTTTATTATACTTAATAAATTCCACTAAGTTTCTCCTACTTTTTTTTTTTTAACATTTTTAAATAGATCTTTACTGGAGTATAATTGCTTCACAATACTGTGTTAGTTTCTGTTGTATAACAAAATGAATCGGCCGTGTGCATACATATATCCCCATATCCCCTCCCTTTTGAGCCTCCCTCCCACCCTCCCTATCCCATCCCTCTAGGTCATCGCAAAGCACCGAGCCGATCTCCCTGTGCTATGCGGCTGCTTCCCACTAGCTAACTATTTTACATTCGGTAGTGTATATATGTCACTGCTACTCTAACTTTGCCCCAGCTTCCCCCTCCACCCCTGTGTCCTCAAGTCCATTCCCTATGTCTACATCTTTATTCCATTCCCTATGTCTACATCTTTATTCCTGCCCTGCCACTAGGTTCATCAGTACCCTTTTTTTTTTTTTTTTTAGATTCCATATATATGCGTTAGCATACTGTATTTGTTTTTCTCTCTTTTTTTTAGTGATTTATTTATTTCGTTTAAACATCTTTATTGGAGTACAATTGCTTTACAATAGTGTGTTAGTTTCTGCTTTATAACAAAGTGAATCAGCTATACATATACATATATCCCCATATCTCCTCCCTCGTGCGTCTCCCTCCCACCCTCCCTATCCCACCCCTCTAGGTGGTGACAAAGCACCAAGCTGATCTCCCCGTGCTATGTGGCTGCTTCCCACTAGCTATCTATTTTACATTTGGTAGTGTATATATGTCCATGCCACTCTCTCACTTCATCCCAGCTTACCCTTCCCCTCCCTGTGTCCTCAAGTCCATTCTCTACATCTGCGTCTTTATTCCTGTCCTGCCCCTAGGTTCGTCAGAACTTTTTTTTCCCTTCTTTTAGATTCCATATATATGTGTTAGCATACGGTATTTGTTTTTCTCTTTCTGACTTACTTCACTCTGTATGACAGACTCTAGGTCCATCCACCTCACTGCAAATAACTCATTTTCCTTCCTTTTTATGGCTGTTGTGCTTTACTTTCATGCATTACCTCAATTGATCTTCACAAAATTATGTGAGACAGTCATTAATTATTATTCTCATTTTACAGAGGGAATGAAACTCGAGTGAGATGAATTGCTCAAAGTCATACAACGACAGAGTGGCAGGGCTGGGACTCCTATCTGAGTCCATCTGCCTCTTGAACCAGTGCTCTTAACTGCTGTACTGTACTGACCTCCCATTTGTAAAGACATTGCCAGAGTGAAGAGGAAGAAAATCCCATGGGGAAGGAACTTCAGGCTTTTCTGATCTTACACCCACACTGGTTCTAAGTGTGACTCTCTGACCCTCCCAGCGGTTTTGCATCCATCACCTGGACTGAAGCCACACGTTGCCCAGCTTTATGTTGTGTGGTGGGATGATGTTCTCATTGCTCTGCTCTGCCTCAAAGCTCGCACCCTTTTCCACCCTGGCTCGTGGAATGATCCCAGTGTGGAGTATGGCTATAAAACAACACGGACCACACTTGCTTATGCTTGATATATTGCCATATGCTGTCTTTAAATGCTTACATGTGTGGTTTTATCTCTCCACCTAGAGTGTAAGCTTAAGACCAAAGCTGTGCATTTCCCCCAGCACCTAGCACAGTACAAGGCACAGGCAGAGGCGTCTGAGGAACACTTGCCGATACAGGGTGGGCAGCCCTGACGTCACCTCTGTACCTCAGTTTCCTCCTCTGTAACATTAAGGTCTTTGGCAGGAAAAGATCTAAGGGCTCACCCAGCTCCATGATTCTGCACATCACTGGGCATTGCTCTTCAAGGGCACCCTGTCCAAAAGCCTCATAAATTTTTCCTGCAAAGCCAAAGTCACTGTATGGTCACAGGGCAAGTAAAGTCACATACTCACCAGCTAGCCTTTCCAAATTCATGCGACTATAACTGAGTTTCCACAAAGGAAATTGCATTTTAAAGTGACAAGAAGCCATTATTATAAAATGACTAATAATGCAGCCAAGAGCCGTAACGTGATTCTGGCCCAAGTCGTTAATCAACTGGTGCACTTTAATGAGGAGCTTCCTTATGCCTGTCGCGAGTCATTTATTCAAATCAAGTAAATATTGTCCACTGAAAAAGTACAGAGTGATTTATTAAGGAAGTGAGAAGATCACATTTCTTAGAGAAATTTCACAGTGAAGCATTCTTTCAACAAAGTGTTTTCAAGGTGTCGGGTGGGCTCCATGGGCTGTGTGATGTGTTTGCTCATCTTGGGGTCTCATTGGGTTCTGTCTCATGGCCTAATGCAGTGAGGTTCAAGGCAACCTCCCTGTCTCATGGCTCAGCTGCTCTCACACATGGGACAACTCCGTTCAAGAGGCAATAGTGTGGGGACAGAGACCCCGACACACACTTGTACTTTCTTTGAACTCAATGGCTTGCCTCCCTTTCTGGTTTATCAAATAAGTAGTCGCTTTGCAGAACCACAAACCTCAAACTTAGGTGGGTTCCATCGGGATGTGGTGGCATCTCTTAGCAGGATGTGCTATTTCAGGCTTATTCTGTAGCTGTTATCACTACCACAAGAAGAGGATGAATAGAGGCAGGATAGTTCTAGGACCTGCAGCCAATAACCTTTTGCCGCTTAGAAGGAAATGCTCAAAACAGTCTCAACTGTGAGGCTTCTGGAAAACTATACATGATGATACACTTTATCACTAGCCAGGATATAATAATAGCTGGAGGTCAGAGCAATCAGTGGGTGCCAAGTTAGGACAAAATTTAGACCAGGTTATATCCACTCAATGGCAAAACATCTAGTAAATTCAAGTAATTTTTCTTAAAGCACATCCTTTAAGTTTAAGTGAGCAGTTGATTTCTTTCCTTTCATATGGGCTGTTGCAACATCCTAGAAACACTGCCTGGGACTTCTCTCAGGAGTTTTGCGATCTGATTTTGCAAACTGGCTTCAAATATACACAAACACACACTCGGAGACACACACACCAATACACAGGCAAAAAGCCTCTTCCCATTTTACTGTGTCCTCCAAACACCTGCAGGATTCCTTGACCACACCCCCTCCCACGGAATGAATATTTTCAAGGTCTCTACAAGTATGGAAGAATGTATCTCCTTCCTTTTGAAGAAATGATGGCACTAAAAGGGAGGCTCAAAAAACAAAAACAAAAACAAAAACAAAAAAGGAGGCACTACATGGACAACTTCGTAACGCATTCCACCTTCATTCTCATCATAATTTATTAGCACTCTCAAATGCAAAATGGATGACTTTAGCAGTGGATTAATTGGTGAAGGAACGCTTTGTATAAATGTTTCTTTACAATCTGTCCTTCCTGCTGGCATTCACTGAGACTCCCTGAGTATGTGTCACCACAAACTTTACCTCCTAAGGGTCCCCTGACCCACCCGTTTCTCTCCATCTCCACTCCTTCCCCAGCAGGACTATAACAGTCTCATAACCACTCTCCCCACTTCTGTATTTGCCCCACTTCTCCTCACAGCAGGCACAATGAGCTTGATAAGCCCCATAGGTTGATCCTCAGTGCTCTTTAGATCCAGTTGAATCCTTAATATGGACTACAAAGTCATCTTTCGGCCTGTATCTCTTCAACCCCATCTCTCCCTGATCCCCCATGTTTCTTTTTTTTGTGTGTGTGGAATTCTTTTTTTTTAACATCTTTATTGGAGTATAATTGCTTTACAATGGTGTGTTAATTTCGCTTTATAACAAAGTGAATCAGTTATACATATACATATGTTCCCATATCTCTTCCCTCTTGCATCTCCCTCCCTCCCACCCTCCCTATCCCACCCCTCCAGGCGGTCACAAAGCACCGAGCTGATATCCCTGTGCTATGCGGCTGCTTCCCACTAGCTATCTACCTTACGTTTGGTAGTGTATATGTGTCCATGCCTCTCTCTCGCTTTGTCACAGTTTACCCTTCCCCCTCCCCATGTCTTCAAGTTCGTTCTCTAGTAGGTCTGTGTTTTTATTCCCGTCTTACCCCTAGGTTCTTCATGACATTTTTTTTTCTTAGATTCCATATATATGTGTTAGCATACGGTATTTGTTTTTTACTCAGCAAAGAAACCAGGCTCTTTCAGGTCCTTCACAGAACCAGCATCCTCCCTCCCCTCAGCCTTTGCCTAGCCTGCTCTCCCACCCTCACCCCCTTCCCGTCGTGCTCCCGTTCCCACTTCAGGCCTCCGTTTAAGTGTTACTTCCCTGGGGAAGCTTTTCCTTCCTCACCAGACTAAGTTAGCACTCCTAGTTTATTTCCTCATAGTACACTGTTCTTTTCCTTCATAGCATTTCTCAGTTGCAGTGAATAACTCTTTGCTCGTGAGATTCATAGCCTGTCATTAATACAGCAGAAAAGCCCAGGGCCTGGGTTCTGGACTCAGACCGCACAACTCAGATCTTAGCTCTGCCGTTCACTAACGTCCTGGGCAAATCACGTCACTTCTCTGGCTTCTGATTCTTCATCTGCCAAATAGGGTTAATAATAACATCTATTTCGTGGGATCACTTTGGATATTAGATGAGTTAGCAAGTAGCCCATGCCTGGCATATAGTAAGCACTCCATAAACACAGGAAGAAAACCTTAGTAAGTACCCAGTACTTATTTACTGAAAGAACGAATGCTTTTCACATAAGGTGAGGATAACAGCCTTTGTCCTGCCAACCACTCGAGACGGATATAAGATGAAATAAATTACTAAGTGTGAAAAGGCTCTAACTTGTTAGGTTCTACAGACGTGGAGTCCTGCCATTGCTGTTTACACTGTCCAGTCCTAAGCCTTATCTCGCTTGACCAAAAAAAAAATCTCAATGATCTGATTTTTTTTTTTTTTTTTTAACAAGAGCAAGGTTGAAGCAGAAATGGATGTTCCATTGTCTTCTATGCGAAGAAGTTTTCCCAGAAGAGCAAAGACCACATCATCCTCATTCCCACCAAAGAGAGGCACCATGGGAAGCACAAAACTTCCCAGGAGGGTGCAGAGAAAGCAGGGGCAAGGAAACTTCCTTAAGCTCTGCTTGTACTGTGTAAACACAGTCTCTGAAGCCCAGGGGCTGACGGTCTAGCACTTTATCCCCTGGGGAAAACATTAGCCCTTAGCAAATGAATGGACCTTGAAGTTTTCCTTCAGGGGAACAAGTACTATTTAAATCTCTGCAACAGCTGAATGCTAACGTACAGCCATGGCAGGAGCAGTGAAGGTATACTGTAATACATGATATAGGCCCCTAATTAACCAAGCTACTCCCAAGCCTGTCCACAGCCAGTGCATTTCCTCTAATTTAATTCGGTGCCGCATGGAAGTATATATTCCTGCTATGAATAGCGTTCTAGAGGTTTATGGATTTTAAGGGTTGGAAGGCATCTTAGAGTCACTGAACCCAAAAGCCTCTTCCATGCACATCCATGATTCTCTCCTTGATATGTGGCCAAGCTGCGGGTCTCAGCCTTCGCGGTTGTGGTCCCCTAGCACAAAGATAGGCAGGCCCCAGGCTGAGGTCCTATCTGATCTACCCAGTGAGGCTCTGGGAGGAGAGTGGAGAGCCCAGTGAAACAGCAATGACACAGCCAAGGTGTGTAGTTAGAACCAAGAAAGGATGCTGGAGGCAAAGGAGAAATGTGAAGATTTTAACAAGGGAGAAACAGAGAAAAGTAAGACACAGACACAAGGGGGGGATGGTGGCGATAGATCATCCCCCAAACCGGGCAAGGACTCCTTTCAGATGCATACCCACACGTCCTGGGGTGAAATCACAAGTCAGGTTGAAGTCTTCAGGGGTACAAACCACCCCCAAACAATGAGAACTGAAGGGGACAGTGAAATATCATTTAAAGATACTGAATGACACACTGGATTGGGAGTCAGGAGCCCTGGTTTCCAGGTCTGACCCTGCCATGTGAGCCTTTGAGAAAGGACTCAATCAGAATGGAGAGATTTCGCAGTTGTCAAAGCACTCCCAACACTGGCCAGTAGACACGGGGCTGAGGGATTTTCTATTAAAGCTGGTGTGGTTGGCACTTCCATCCTGATCAAGAAGGTCCACACACAGCTGCCCCCGGACCCCAGCTGGCTACGACAAGTAAATATTTCATAGCGTGAATGTCCTAGAGAGAGGACCTCTAACAGGAAATGGCAAAAGACCCTCTTAGTAGAATGCCTTTCTCACAAATCTCCTAAGAATCATTCTAAATGTCACCTCATATAAACCCCCTTGATCATTTCATTGGAATCGTGCCTCTCAGAGGTCCCTCTGACTGCGGCCCCGGCTGCTGCTCTGAAATCCATCACTGAGTAGTGAGGAGGCCACACCGCCTCCAGGCTGCTCTCAGCCACGACGGAGCATGACGGGGTACTGAGGCAGGCCAATTCCTGGAAGATGCTGGACTCCTCTAACTGCCGATTTTGACTTGAGGACACCCAACAAGCAGTCTAAGATGACTCCATCCAACCTGACTTTCCTCCCTCCAGGGGGGTCAGATCTGCATCTCAGACCGACAGGCTTCCCAGCACCCCCTGTTTCCCCCTCCCACCTTCCTCACAGGTGTTTCCCTAATGAATCTCTCACACCTGTCATTCCCCCCAGGTGCCTGCTTCCCAGACGCAGCACCATTATTAACCACTTCTAGTTGAATGAGTGATTGGCTGTTTCTCATGGAATTATTCAGTTAGAGCCATCAGAGAGTCTAGGGAAACGTTTATAAAAGGTGTTACTGGGCTTCCACGGTGGCGCAGTGGTTGAGAGTCTGCCTGCCAATGCAGGGGACAGTGGTTCGAGCCCTGGTCTGGGAAGATCCCACATGCCGTGGAGCAACTAGGCCCGTGCACCACAACTATTGAGCCTGAGCTCTAGAGCCTGTGAGCCACAACTACTGAACATGCGCGTCTGGAGCTTGTGCTTTGCACCAAGAGAGGCCGCGATAGTGAGAGGCGTGCACACCGTGATGAAGAGTGGCCCCGGCTCGCCGCAACTGGAGAAAGCCCACGCACAGAAATGAAGACCCAACACAGCCATAAATAAATGAATGAATGAATGAATTAATGTTTAAAAAAGGTGTTACTAGCTGAACCCATGTAGAGACTTGTGTATAGAGCTGGCAGTGGGTGTCCTTCTCTAGGGTCCTCGTCTATTGACTGATGTTTATTAAGGCTTAAGAGATTTCTGGGGCTAGAACTCAAACAGTATCAATGCCTGGGGGTCAGGCACAAACGGAGTGAGCTGGAGGAATAAAAAGAAGCCGGATTAGAACGGGGCACTGGGTGCCTGTGAAGCAAACACCAGTGGACTAGTGGCTGTCATTTGAAGCTGCCCACTCCGAGCAGCCCTCTCAGAGTTTGCCTGCCCTGGCGTAGGGATGGGGAGTACTATTTGTATAAAAGCAAAAGCACTGACCCTCATGCATCGCTGGTAGGAACGTACAAGGTGGAACTGCTGTGGAAATCTGTTTGGCGTTTCCTCAAAAAGCTAAATTTAGAATAACCACATGACCCAGCATTCTAGTCCTAAGCGTATACCCAGAGGAATTGAAAGCAAGGACTCAAACAGGCACGTGGACACCAATGGTCATAGCGGCATCATTCACAATAACCAAAAGGTGAAAACAATCCGTGTCCATCAACGGATGAATGGATAGACAAAATGTGATACGTCCGTACAATGGAATATCATTCAACCAGAAAAAGGAATGAAGCCCTGGTACATGCTGTCAACTACATGAACCTTGAAAATATTACGCTAAATGAAAGGATCCAGACACAAAAACATAAATATTGTATCATTCCCCTTATATGAAGTACCTAGAGCAGGCAAATCCATAGAGACAGAAAGTAGATTAGAGGTTACCAGTAGAGGGGAGGAAGAAATAGGGAGTTATTTTTTAATAGTTAAGAGTTTCTGTGTGGGGTGACTTTAAAAGTTTTGGAAAGAGGTAGTGTGATGGTCGCACAAAATTCTGAGTGTAGTCAATGCCACTGAATCATACACTTAAAAATTCTTGAGGTGGAAAATTTTGTCACATATATTTTTGCTATTTAAAAATTAATATACCAAAAAATTGAACTTTACATGGGCAAATTTTATGACATATGAATTATATCTCAATAAAGCAGTTTTTTAAAAAGTGAAAGCACTATAGCAGCCCTGGGCCTATGCGAATTTGCTGCTGAACCCAAGGGTTAAATCCAAGCAAGAGGGTGGCTGTTTCCCTGTCCATTGACGAGGTGATGCGGTACAAGGGCCCAAGAGCAGGGCAGGTGACATTTCCCGAGCAGGCGGGCAGCCCCAGTGGTGTGCGTGTTGACCTGGGGAAGCACCTGGACAGAGGCTTGGAGTGAATGAAGCACAGAGGGTGCCCTGAGGGGTAAAAGCAGTTCATACATCACCCTAAGCAGCCTGTGTTGTTTCCCATATTGATTCTTAAGTGTGCCCCCTGTGAGCCTCCTCAAGGTAGCCGTTGTGGGTGGAAGCTTGAAAGGGGGCAGATGTTTCTAATTCCATTGGTGAGGGCTATCAAGCCAGCTAAACCACAATGTGCACATCAGTGTGACCCCAATCACACCCGACATCATTTGTACCCCCATGTGGTCCATCCAGGGATACTTGGTACACAAGCGAAGTCAGGGATTAATACAATTATTTAGTTAACTTAAAAAAATAAGAAAGGATGAGGTAGGAGGAATGGGGAGACTGGGATTGACACATATACATTATTGATACTATGTATAAAATAGACAACTGATGGGAACATACTGTATAGCACAGGGAACTCTACCTAATGCACTGTGGTAACCTAAACGAGAGGGAAGTCCAAAAGGGAGGGGATAACTGTATGCATATGGCTGATACATTTTGTTGTGCAGTGGGGGCTAACACAACATTGTCAAGCAACCATACTCCAATAAAAATTAATAAAAAATAAAAAGAAAGGAAATTTGCCCAGTTATCTAAATTTCCTATTTTTATCCATTTCTAGTACAGGGGGTACACCCATGGAGTGCAAGCAAATGTGGAAAATAAGCCGATTTTTATCAATGTGGAAAGATATCTGGACAGTGTAAAAGACAGACTCATAAACCTGACTGTGAACCCATAACTTCTATCAGCATTTGAAAAGAAAGAATGAATCTGCATGTTCCAGATTCTAGAAGGACACAAAATTATTGAGGTAAGTATAATGATGTTAAAATAGGTCTCTGCATTCTCAGTGTTGGTCATGCTTTCTCCCATCCAATGTCCATGTTAATGTAAGAAACAATGGACAGACTGTCATTACAATTCTGAAACACCTACCTGTCTACTGCTGTAATGCACTGGAATTGAGGTATTTGGATTTCCATAAACATGTAAGCTATATATATATGGCACAGCTAACAGGCCTAAGCATTATGGGAAAACTGATTATTTGTGATTATTGTTACTGCCAATGCATGTCTTGTTTTTAATTTTTGGAAAAGATAATACGTGCAATTAAACATGGGGGTATAGAAGAAATTCTCCCCCTCAGCCCTTCCTTAGAAACACCACTGCTGCCAATTCCTCCCAGATACTCAATACGACTTTCAACGATGCTAAAAGTTTCTCTGCACTTGCGATAGATCAGTAGTCATCCTTAGGGAGACATACCTCTCTTCAGATGGGTATTTTGCCCACAGACACAAATATGTGTATTTGTAGACACATAAACACACACAGGTTAATTGAAAGTCTCTTAACAGATTGGAAGAAAAACATAACAGTGGATTTATCACTGTCTACATGTAGAAAAAAAAAATCTCAAAGTTTATGGAATTCAAAGCCCTTAACCATATTATTAATGATTGAAAGAATTTCTCTGGCTGTGTTTCATTTTTAAAGAGCAGAGCTGTCCTATGGATGTAAATGCACTTCCTTAGTGACTTGTATTCCACATTCTGTGCATGTGTGTAGAAATAACCACACAAAATTACTATACCTTTTAAACCATTTTTCTCCTGGTCCATTACCCCGCAGGTGTAATTTGAGTAGGCATTGATGATGCTAAACACCATAGTTTAGAAGATGTTAAAGCAAGCTTATCAGAGCTCACACAGAGAAACAAATTAGGCAAACTGAAGTAATTTGAGCTAATGAACTTTGATTCCAAACATCCAGATCAATTAAGCTTCAAGTACTTGCTTGGACTCCTGCTGTGTAAGGCAGCAGGGAGCTATTGTCTAGAGGAAGAGGCTAGGAGTGCTGATTGAGAAGGTCTGAAAATAAACGTGACAGATCCGTGCAGTGCTTCATGGATGTATTTCTCAGGCCTTACTGTCTGAGGATCACATCATATGGAAATGAAGGGAAAGTGGGTGATGCATCCACGGGGACCCTGCTTATAGGAGTCTTACAGGAGGCTGGAAACAACAAGACTCAAGATACGCCGTGGTGAAATCTTTGGTAGTGTTTCTAATGTACTTGTTGTATATGGGCAAACAAACTGAAAGAGAGAGCTCTGGTAACATGAGCAAGAGATGGGCTCAGAGGGAATCTGCCTGTTTCCATGGATGGAAAGTAAAGTAGAGAGCTCAGAACTTCTGGGTCCTGAAGGTTGAAAAATGAAACTGTGCCCATCTACCACCTGTAAAAGATAAAACTGAATAGAATATCCTTTGGAATAGAAAGACCTTTTACTACTACATCTCAGGGTGAAGACCAAACCAAGGGTGCTGCCAGCAAACCTATGAAGACTTCTGATGGGATTAAGGCGGCTCCCAGTAATTTTTTTCCCATTGGGAAAAATAGGTCAGGGAAAAGAGATCAAGAGTATGTTCCCATGGAAGCATGGTATGCTCAAAGTACCTGTAATTAAGTCTAGAGAGAGAAGTATGCCTCGAAGAAAATAGTGGCTATGTCTACTGAAACATGGATTCAACCAGAATCAAATAGATTAAACAAACACAACGAAGTGTCTGAGAGAGTTATACTGTCAAAAGTGCCGCCAGCCGGTGACTACTTGAAATACCAAACAACCCTTAGGCCAATTTTTCTACAGGCAAGAATGTGATGTATTCAGGAGGGAAGTAAATATATGTGATCAATGACGGATTATGGTGGATGGAATTATTGTTCTCAATTACTTGCTACTGTCTTCTAATAGGATGATTTATCCTCATTCATTTTCAGTCATGTGAGTTATCTGTGCACCCTCGGTAGGGAAAATATGGCTCCACCTTGCATATTTGGATACGGATATGATTTGGTCAATGAAATGCGAGGGCATGCACATGTCTGAGCGAAAGCTTTAAATGTGACTTCATGGTTTGTGTTGCACTCTCTGGCTCTGCCTTCACCATAAGAAAAACACAGTCCAGAAAAGAGCTACTCAGCCTAGAACGAGAAGTCATACTGAGTCCAGCCAAGTCAAGCAGAACCACGGTTGAACCATAGCCTTCATGTAATATTAACAGGAAATACGTGTTTGTGGTAAGGCATTTAGATATTGGAGTTATTTGCTACTGTAGAGAGAGTTGATAATACAGGAGTCATCAGTGTATAGGTAATGTATTTAAGGCCCCAGAACTCAACGGCATCACTTAGGGAGTGAGCGTAGATAAAGAAAAAGACTGAGCCCAGGGAAGAGGAGAGGCCAGGAAAACAGAATGAAAAGCCATGGACAAAGATATCAGAGGAAAGTCACAAGACGGTGAGCTAGAGGCCAATTAAAAAGAAAAAGAAAAAAAAAAAAAGTGCTTTATGAAAATGGGCGAAGACGGTGATGTGAAATAAACCTGAGGGTACCTGAAAGAAAAAGACACAGAAATGACATTAAATTTAACAAGAGGGAGAATATTGATGACTTTGACTAAGATGACCTCAGCGAATTGTGGAAAAAATTAACTGGCAAGAATTGGATAGAATATGAGGTGAGAACTGGTGGCCGTAGTACAAGTGACATTTTTAAAATAAATTTTCCATAAACAGAAGCAGAGAGATGGAGAGGTAACTGGAATGAGTTGAGAGGTTTAGGGAACTCGGTTTTATTTTGTTTTCCAGATGAGATAAAATACAGAAGGTTTGCATGTTGATGGGGAAAATCCGATAGAAAGCCATCATTTCAAAGGGAATATGATAGACTGATCGATGCTCAGATGAGTGATGGCTATTGCCAGATTTTATATTTTAGTTTTTACATTGATATTGTTTACCGTTGCCAGGAACCCAAAGAAAAATATTAAAATCCTGCAACGCCAATTATTCTCTTCCCCCCAATTCCTTAAGGATCCAAAAGGAGCCACAGACAATGAGCAACAAATAATTTACATGGTTGTTCAAGTACCCAATACACCAGTTCAAAGGCCTAATAATGGTTGACTAAGACCTCCTTCAAGTCCTATCTATTTCTTGGGATCTTAGTCTCTCTAGAAAACTTCAGGAAGAAAGTCAGTCAAAGACGGTGGTCAGAATCCAAGTGGTCTTGAATCCATTTACACATCCCTGTAGAGCGGAAGAGAGAGCAAAGGAGAAGGAGCTATGTTTGCACTTATGTCACAGCGCCCCATCCGTTACCCATTGAGGCCCAGTCAATGTCTTGAGTTCCAAAAATTCACACTAGTGACTCTTCTACCCTTAAAGGGGCACCCAGCAAGGGTGTGGGCAGAGTCGGTCATGATATGGCAAGCTCTCCTCGACCTGCATAGGTGGATGACTGGGCTATTCTACGTGGGCAACTCATTCATACCCAACTGGCAACCTCTGCAGACCATATCCTAATCCAAAGGCACGGCCTTCAGAGTGGAAATTTCAGACATGGAGGCACAGGACTGACAGAAAGACTTGGGCTAATGCTCTGAGGCCCTCCATCCTCCCTCAGAGTAATGCTGGCTCACCCGAAGTTCTGTCTCCTTTGGGACCCTTACACACCCATCACGTACAGGTTCTTCACCATAAAACTTCCATAAAGCTCCCTTATGACGTCTGCTCTCTCCCTCCCAGGGTGTTTGGAATATTCTCTTTCGAAACAGCCCATAATTATCAAATCACTTGATTTTTACTCCAAAGAAAGAATAATTACACCAGAATCCAGTGACCGTGCTTTTTGGGTGGCTCAAAGGGAATTTCAGAATTCAGAATTAATTAGGCAATAAGAGAGAACAGGAGGCATGCTTTAGTGTATTAATTCATGCCAAGTTCAAACTCATTGTGAGTAATTATGCCATTAATTCAAGGCAGGAGGAGAACTATTGTGACTGCAACATATTTCTAAGAAAATAAAGAAAAACGTCGCTTCTCTCCTTTAACTAATGCTCTGAATAGAGCTACCTTATAATAATACTTTTATTTATTTATAAGGCATAAATTCCCTAGAGCTCAATAAACTACAGGCTAAGCAAAACGTTAGTTAAAGAGGAAAAACAGAACTTTCTAGCTAATTCTGAAACGAAACATTAGACAGGGAAAATGACTAAGGAGAGAAGCTGAAAATTTAAGGAGAGCATGGAAAAGGGCTAAAAGGAAAAGGCCGTGATGTGGCTTTTTCATTTCCCTCTCCCCTTCTACGGCACACTCTCCCCACTGTGACTCAGACAGGTAGCAGTCTGGAGGAGAAAAGTTTCAGGCACATTTAATCTTCCTTTGCTGTCAAGGTGTTGCAGGTCAGCCTGCCCCTTTCCCCACTTCCAGATGCCCTTCCAGTGCATGTAGAGTTTATTGAGCATAGAGGAACTGGGGGATCAGTGTGGTTTCCCACCCATACCCTCTTAGGATGGATCAGAAATGCACTGGGTGGCCTGTGTGGGCCTTCCAGCTTCACCGTGTTGAAGAGGATACTGGGGATGGACAGAAAGTCAGCAGTATGGGAGGGTGGTTCACATGTCCTCTGGGACCAGAAGGAAGGGGGTCAAGGTCCACTGCAGGCAGGGTCCCATGTGCAAGGAGTTGCAGAGGCAATGGGGAGCAGTCCACACTCTTCAGACGCTGGCCCTTCTGCAGAACCTTGGTGTAGCTCGGCGTACACATAGCCCTACTTAGTCCTGCCAGTCAGAGCAGACAGGAGACCCTGCGGCCACAAAGGCAGAGGAGGTGAGGCGGGAGACAGGTGGGGCAAGACCTTCTTCGCAATGGCCTCTAAACCTAGCACAGTGTCCAGAACACCATTTAAGAGTTCTGTCCGGGGCTTCCCTGGTGGTGCAGTGGTTGGGGGTCCGCCTGCCGATGCAGGGGACACGGGTTCGTGCCGCGGAGTGGCTAGGCCCGTGAGCCGTGGCCGCTGAGCCTGCGCATCCAGAGCCTGTGCTCCGCAACGGGAGAGGCCATAACAGTGAGAGGCCTGTGTACCGCAGAGTTCCGTCCGTGTTGCGTTGAAAGAAATGAAAAGCTCCAAGTCTGCCTCTCATTCCTTTTAAAATCTGACTCAGTAAAGGAAAACTGTTTCTCTACTCACAATACTTCTGACACCAGCTGTGTAAGTTTTTCACATGAAATAATTCTTTAATTCTCTGTGGAATTCAGCTAGGTGCCCTACAACTGAACTCATTCTGACACTAACAACCCAGAGTTAGTGAGACACCACATGTTAAGGGCTCAGGCCCAGAAGACTGTCCCCCACTTCAGAATCCAATTGCTCATCGGTCCCAGGTTACTCACATTTCTGTCTGATTTGGCTAACAGGTCAGGAGTTCCCATGACCCCCTCCTCAGGTACAATTATTTGCTGTAACATCTCACAGAACCCAGGGGAACACTTTACTTACTATTACCATTTTATTCTAAAGGATATTATAAAGGATACAAATAAAAAAACACACGAAGGGGTACTAGGGTGAAGTCTGGAAGGGTCCCTGAGCATAGAAGTTTCTGTCTCCGTGGAGTTTGGGTAGCATCATCCTTCTGGCATATGGATATGTTTGCCAACCTGGAAGTTCTCCAAACATTTTCACTTGGGGTTTTGTTTTTGTTTTTTTGTTTTTTTTTTCGGTACGCGGGCCTCTCACCGCTGTGGCCTCTCCCGTTGCAGAGCACAGGCTCCAGACGCGCAGGCCCAGCGGCCACGGCCCACGGGCCCAGCTGCTTCGCGGCATGTGGGATCTTCCCAGACCGGGTCACGAACCCGTGTCCCCTGCATCGACAGGCAGACTCTCAACCACTGCGCCACCAGGGAAGCCCTCACTTGGGGTTTTTAATGGAGGTTCCATTACATAGGCATGATTGGTTAAATCATGAGCCATTGGTGATTAATGCAAACCCTTCTTCTCTCACCAGAGGTCAGGGGGTGGGACTGAAAGTTCCAACCCTCTAATCACATGGTTGGTTCCCCTGGCAACCACCCTCCATCCAGAAGCTATTTAGGGACTTCCAGTCACCAGTCATCGCATTCATATAAACTCAGGTATGGTTGAAAGAGGCTTGTTACTGAATAACAGAAGACTCTTTATCACCACCATATGACCCAGCAATCCCACTACTGGGCATATACCCTGAGAAAACCATAATTCAAAAAGAGTCATGTACCACAATGTTCATTGCAGCTCTATTTACAATAGCCAGGACATGGAAGCCACCTAAGTGTCCATCGACAGATGAATGGATAAAGAAGATGTGGCACATATATACAATGGAATATTACTCAGCCATAAAAAGAAACGAAATTGAATTATTTGTAGTCAGGTGGATGGACCTAGAGTCTGTCATACAGAATGAAGTAAGTCAGAAAGAGAAAAACAAATACCGTATGCTAACACATATATATGGAATCTAAAAAAAAATTTTTTTTTAAATGGTGGTTCTGAAGAACCTAGGGGCAGGACAGGAATAAAGACACAGACCTACTAGAGAATGGACTCAAGGACATGGGGAGGGGGAAGGGTAAGCTGGGATGAAGTGAGAGAGTGGCATGGACATATATACACTATCAAATGCAAAATAGATAGCTAGTGGGAAGCAGCCACATAGCAGAGGGAGATCAGCTTGGTGCTTTGTGACCACCTAGAGAGGTGGGATAGGGAGGGTGGGAGAGAGACGCAAGAGGAAGGAGATATGGGGATATATGTATATGTATATGTATAGCTGATTCACTTTGTTATACAGCAGAAACTAACACAACATTGTAAAGCAATTATGCTCCAATAAAGATGTTAAAAAAAAAAAAAAGACTATCACTCAGGAAGTTTCAAGGATTTTAGAAGTTCTGTGCCAGGAACAGGTGATGAAGACCAAATACATATATTTCTTATTATATCACAATGTCACACGTGGGGAAGTCACTTTACTTCATTGAGCTTCAGTTTCATTACCTATAAAGTGGAAATAATAAATGTTGTGAAGATGAACTCCTTGAATTCCTATTTTTGTAAGCCAGAATTTTAAAAATGTCAACAATTTCACATAATTCAAGCTAATAATTAATCCATTCCTTCATTCATCATTTTGTTTAAACTATGTGGTTTGTTTGTTCTTTGGCCACACTGCAGGGCTTGGAAATCTTAGTTGCCTGGCCAGGGATCGAACCCCGGGACCAGCAGTGAAAGCACCAAGTCCTAACCACTGGACCACCAGGGAATTCCCTAAACTATGTGTTTAGAACTGAGAATTTTGCTCAGAAAGGAACAAAACAAAGTCGCTGGCCATGAATCTTATATCATAGTCAGGGCAGGGTAGACAAGAAACACAGAGAGAGAGATGTAATATACTATCAGGTGATAAGCAGTAAAAAGAAAAATAAATCAAGGCAAAGGAATAGAGAGTATGGAGGTGGCTCTATTCGACCAGACAGTTGGGAGAGTCTGTGATGAGGAGGTGACAATTAAACAGAGACCTGATGGAAGTAAAAGAGCTCTGAACATGGACCATTCCAGAGAGAGGAAAGAGCAGGGGCAAAGGCCCAAGGAACAGCAAGGAGGCCAGTGTAGCTGGAAGGGAGTGAGGGCTGGAGAGGATGGAGGAGGATAAGATCAGAATGTAGCCCATGGGAAGAGCTTTTGAGTTTAATTCTAAATGAGATGGGAAGTCCCTGGAGAGTTTTGAATAGAGGCAAGATGTGATCTGACTTGGAGTTTTATAAGATCACTCTGGTTGTTTGAGAAGAAGATGACAGGGTGGTCTTGGGGAACAGGCAGAGAAGAAGGAGGGTGACCACTTAGGACATCACTGCTGTCATCAGGAGAGAGACAAGGGTGGCTTGGACTAAGATAGCAGCCGTGTCAACGGTAAGAAGTACGTAGTTATATTTTGTATATATTTGAAGGTGGACCTAACAGGAATTCTAGTGGATTAGAAGTAAGATGCGAGAAAGAGAGGGATCAAGAATGATTCCTAGGCTCTGGACCCATGCAACTAAGAGGATGGTGGTGCCAAAGTGGGGAGGAAGTGTGGAGGGAGGAGCAGGTTTGGGAAGAAGGGGATGAATCAAAAGTTCTGTTCTGTACACAGTTACATGTGCTGTGCCTACCAGTCATATATGGAGATTTTGGGCAGGCCAACTGGAGCGCAGACAAAAGGTCAAGGCTAGAGATAGTATCTCTAGCTATTTGGGGCTGCAACGAGTTAAAAAGACTTTCACATACGTGGGGATCTCTAATGAGCTGTGTGAGCATGAGGAATAAATGAGTAAACGCTTCCTCTCAGTTGCTATATCAAATGCGCTCATTAATAACTTAGTAACTAAAACTCTCTTCCCATATTCTAAATGATCTTCTAGTCAATAAATTGGATTATCTAAGTTTTAAGAATGTACATTGCTTTTTAAACTCCGTAAAACTCTTATTAGTAAAACTTCTATCAGTTTTCCCTGAATTGCTCCCTCGTGTGGGGAAAAAAAAAAAATGCTCGGGACTAGACCGTGAAGTAACTCAGTCTGGACACAAGAGGGCGCCGTGCAAACAGTCGGTGCGCGGAGCAGCTGAAAAGGTGGCGAGGAAGCGAGTTCCCAGATCCCTTCCCTTCCTTCTCCCATAGTTTGTAAACCAGGGCTCCTGGGACCATGAATCCAGGAGGGCAGCCCCCAGGCCACCGGCGTGTGACCATTTTGGTCAGGGTGTTAACAGGGGCAGACTGTATTTTTCCAGAGCGAACCCCTGTCAGTCCTTAATGTTCATTAGAGGAGAAAAAGGAAAATAAGAAAGGCATAAAGGAGAAAAAGAGGGAAAAATAAGAAAACAAACAGAAAGGAAACCAAGAGGTACCTATTTTGGGGAATCGGAGAATTCCAGGAATTCAGGACCAGAAGGGGCCTCAGAGACCATCTTGTTGAACCGTCTATGTCCCAGGTAAAGGGGCTGAAGTGCCTTCCCGGGGTTAGAGTTCAAGGCCTTCCCAGGTTGCTTTTTCTCAACCAGTGTTCTTCATCTACCCCCTGTGTTATCTGTATGAAGTGTATAAAGTTCATCAGGTGCCTGCTGGATCATTTTATCCTCAAAAAGCCTGAATACGAGCATATACCTATTTTGTATATTTATTTTGCAGAGTCCCCAGTGCACTGTGGTGTACCAGTATAGAGTGCTACCACGTCATCAGTGTGAGGACACATCTCAGGGTAAGGTGCAAGATACAGTAAATCTGAATCTTAAGTTGTCATTTCAATGATTGGTCTTGTGGTTTAAACTTTAGGAGGACTCTGGGGATGACCTTAGATTTCCTAGGAGTCTTAAAAAATTAAAAACTTTTCCCAGCATGCAGAATGGTAAATAAAGAATTGAAGTTTTGGTATCACACAGGCTTGGATTTAATTGTGGCTTTCCTGTGTTGCTGGCCCATGGGCAGTATTTCTAAACCCTCCTGCCTTCTCATCTATAAAATGAAAATAATACTATATTAGAGGACTGCTGTGAGGATTAAGTAAAATATTGTTGATAAAGTTCCTAGCTTATTGTATCCTCTCAATTAGCAATTTGTAATGTTTGTGTCAGACAAAAGGTTAATATCCTTAAACAATAAGGAGTTCTTATAAATAGTAAAGAAAATGGACACAGGGTGTGAACGGACAATTCACCAAAGGAGATAAACTTATGTAAATAAAATAAAGCCCACAAGTAATGAGAGGCTGCAAATTAAAGCAACAATGGGAAACATTTTTCTCCTCCTTGGTTTCAGTTAGATGCAGCCTCACCCATCGGTTGTTTAAGCCAGACACCTAGGCTTAAAACTGACTCCTTTTTCAAATATGGGACAATTTGAGCATCAAAACAAATGACAGGAAAGGACTGAATAAGGTAAAAATTCACAAGTCTACACTGATATAAATGAATGTATAAATAAAAAAAACGGAGAGAAGAGACTTTTTCTTACATAAGGAAGTCAACTAACGAATGTATAAGGAGTGAGAGAATTGGAAAATCACCATTTGGCAGCCATCCTAATAATAATTTTTTGAGTCAAGAACCATCCCAACTAGTAAGTGAACATTTGAGGAGTAACAGGATATTACATAGTTTCAAAGTATCTCCCCACAAGAAACCTATACATTACAAAGATAAAATAGTAACTTTACTATTTGACTGGAGAAATTTGGCAGGTATGACCTTAACTGAATAATCAAATGTAACACTACCAGTAACAGGATTAATTGACAGCAACTGCCTCTTGAAGTGATGCACTGAAAGGCACTCAGCATCACGTCTGCAGCATCCCAGCGAAAAGTCCATAACCTGGATCTAGTCCTGAGGAGACATCAAACCCAAACTGAGAGCCGTGCTATAAAATAACTGGCTTGTACTCCTAAAAATTGTCAAGGTCATGAAATATAAAGACAGACTCAAAAACTGCTCCAGATTAAAGGAAACTAAAGAGAGACAAGATGAAATGCAATGCATGATCTTGGATTTTTTTTTTGTTACAAAGGACATTATTGAAATAATCGGAGAAATATGAATAAGTTCTGTAGATTATATAATAGTATTATAGCAATATTAATTTCTGATTTCAATAATGGGACTGTTTTTAAAAGAGAATTCCTTGCTTTTGGGGAAACACACTGAAGAGTTTAGGTATAAAAAGGCAATATATCCACAAATTACTTTTAAATGAGAGAGGAAAAAAATGTAGTAAAATATTTACAATTCGGAAACTTGGCATTCATGTATTTTTTTTTTCATGTATTATTTCATGTATTATTCTTGCAGCTTTTCTGCAATCCTGAAATTATGTCAAAATAAAATATTTCTTTTTTTTCAGTCGGTTCCTTCCTTTTCCTCACCCCACAAATGCATTCAATCAACAAAGTCCTTATGATTCTATTTCCTAAATATCTCAACAATCTAGTCCCTTCTCTTCAGCTCCACAGCCACTATCCTAATACAAACCACCCCCCCTTGCATGGATGACAAAAGAACTAATAAAAAATAGCAAATATCTTAACGGTATAATCTTAGAAGCTTTACCTTTCCAGAATCTCTTTTAATCAAAATTGTATTTGGGGTCCTAACTTAATAAGACAGGAAAGGGAAGTAAATGTTATAAAGGTTGGAAAAGGAAAAGAAATAGTCAGTTTTCACAAATGATATGACAGTCTACCTCTCTATGGATGACCCAAGAGAATCTACAAACTAATGCAACTAATCAGACTCAAGATCAATATATAAAAATCAATTCATGTACAAAAACCAATTTGAGTATGTATTTTTTTAAGAAAATGACATAATAGCAATAAAATTATAGGGTTCCTAGGTATAAGTCTAACAAAGGTATGTAAAACATATGCAGAATAAAATAATAAAAATATATGAAGAACATAAAGGAAGACTGAGTAAATTCAAAAATATAATGTTGATGGATGGCATAGCAAATCTACAAATTGCCTACTTGAAATCTATTTACCACCTTCTTTTTTGCTAACAAATCTGAATATTTAGAGAGAGAGGGATAGAAATGTATTTTGCTAAATTTTCTTGCAGATAGGCATACTTTTTGATAAAGTTCTGGCCAACAAGAGGTAAATACACGTCTGGAATAGTTTTTTGTTGTTTGCTTGTCTGTTTTGCTTTCTTGGAATAAGCATCACTGCTTTTTCTTCTTCCTTTTTCTTGATAGAAATCAGATGTGATGCCTGGAGTAGCTGCAGCCATCTTGTGACATGGAAGCAATAAGCATAGGGATGAAAAATCAACATGTACCAATAGAAGAAGTCAAAGACTTCTTCTCTACTTATGAGAAACATCGCACAGTCACTGCAGCAGCCCTGGACTGCTCACCTCCAGACTGCTTGTCATATGGGAGACGTACACCATTATTGTCTGCACTACTGTAAATCAGGTTTCTCTTACTTGACCCCAAAATATTGTTAAATGTTGCAGTGTGAAACACCTACTGTTTTAAAGATAGCAATTCTCCCCAAATTAATTTATAAATTCAAGCAAACAGTTGTGGCTGATAAACATTGTTATTCTTCTTGGAGCTGTGTGAAATGTTAAACAGGAAGCTACCACATCCGGTCCTGAGCTTTTTCGGCTTTTTCTAGGACCAACCCAGACACCTAGAAGCTGTTTGCTTTACTTATAGCATTTGTCCCCCTCCTTACACCCCAACCAGTTCATGAGCTCCCTTTGCATTTATCTATACTCCAGAGACACCCCTCCTCAGCAGTGGCCTGGGCCCCAGGTTCCCCCCGTCCCCGACCTTCATTGACACTCTGATTTGATGTGAAGGGGAACGCTGAGTGGGCTTCATCAGAGCTGATTCACAGTCAGGGGCAAGAATCCACCCTCAGTGCCCTGAGGGTGGGGCAGTGGGAATGGGGGTGGAAGGGAAAATTGGCTTCCCTCACTCACGTCAAAATGAGAAAAGAGGCTATGTTTTCTCAGAAATAACCACCAGATTCTGGTCACTCATGGGGGGCTTCTGATAAGTGGTTCACCAGGCGCCTCTTCTCCACCTACTGCTGTGATGACGCACACACCACGCCAAGGTGAGCCATCCTTTCCGGGAACACCCTCCACTCCACAGGCTTGTACTTGGGCCCTTGCCCCTGTAGCTTGGGTCCACGAGGTATCTGTACTTTGTGGCTTCTAACATAGAACTGTCAGGTTCCAAGTACCTCACTCACGTCCTCACCCTTCCTGTCCCATAATCCCTGGATGTCCCTGAAAGGAACTGCATCACAAGTGCTCACAAACTAGTGCTCTGCCAACCCACGGAGCTCCAAATGTCCTCTTCCCTGGCACTGTCTTGCTTTTCCCTGCGGAGCCTGACAGGCTGCGAAGCTACACCAAGGCATCTCAGCACTCGGAGCCCTCAGCTTCTTTAATGTCTTATGAATGACACGGACCATTGAGACCAAAAGGATGCTGTGTTTTCTCTGAAGTTCTAAAAGCACCCAAACCCCACTGCGTCACGTGCCTCAGTGGTGTTAGCATCTCTTCCCCCCCGCTTTCTTTGGTAAAGGAGTTTGATATTCCAGCAGCAATTCTGCTCAGGCCTCGGTGTCCCTCAGAAAGTTTTAGGGAAAAGAATGCTTTTGGTTTTGCTCATGACCTTTCTCTTTCACAAGCTGAGCTGGGGCAGAGACCCTGTGCCGTCTCCCTGTCCTTCTCTGTCTCCTTGCAATATCCCTGCTCCTTTAACCAAAGCCAGGCGCTCCACTTTGAAGCTTTCAATAAAAGGGATTGCTTTAGTCCCTCTTCTAGTTTCTAGAGAAGGAAGACGCCTCGCCGGCTGGACCCAGGTGCATCACCTTACTTGGTTTCTAGCGTCAATTATATAGAATTTGAACCTAGCTCCCTCACACATTCAGCCACTTCCACTTTCATTTCTCCGAGAAACCCTAACTCCTCTCAAACCATCTTTTTTCAGACCCTGATATGGTTTCTGGAGAAGTCTTTCTCTAGCCTCTGCACTTTCAATCTTCCATTCAACAACCAGAGGAACATTTATCAAGCAGCATTACTGACACATACCACCCAGTTTGGGTATAATCAAAAAACATTTAGCCATGGATGAGAGCAAGATTGTAGGTATAAGGATGTTTATAGCAGGAGTGTTAATAAAACAATGAAAATGTAAATAATTTGTCCCCAAATAAGTAGTTGGTTGAATAAATAATGGTACATTCACCACTGTAAAAACTTACAACCATTAAGTCTAGTTAATTGTGAGGAGAAAAGGTGACAATATGTTTTAAGATTAAAACTGTAGATTATAGAAAATAATTTACAATAAAATTCCATTTTAAATAGTATAGCTAAAATAATAAATGCTGGAGAGGGTGTGGAGAAAAGGGAACCCTCCTATACTGTTGGTGGGAATGTAAATTGGTGCAGCCACTGTGGAGAACAGCATGGAGGTTCCTTAGAAAAAACTAAAAATAGAATTACCATATGACCCAGCAATCCCACTCCTGGGCATATATCAGGAAAAGAGGAAAATTCTAAGTCAAAAAGATACATGCGGGGCTTCCCTGGTGGCGCAGTGGTTGAGAGTCTGCCTGCCGATGCAGGGGACACGGGTTCGTGCCCCGGTCCGGGAGGACCCCACACACCGTGGAGCGGCTGGGCCCGTGAGCCATGGCCGCTGAGCCTGCGCGTCCAGAGCCTGTGCTCTGCAACGGGAGAGGCCACGACAGGGAGAGGCCCGCGTACCGCAAAAAAAAAAAAAAAGATACATGCACCCCAATGTTCATAGTACTATTTACAACAGCCAAGACATGGAATCAACCTAAGTGTCCATCAGCAGATGAATGGATAAAGAAGATGTGGTATATATGCACAATGAGATATTACCCAGCCATAAAAAAGACGAAATAATGCCATTTGCAGCAACATGGATGGGCCTAGAGATTATCATACTGAGTGAAGTTAAGTCAGAAACAGAAAGACAAGTATTATACGATATCACTATATGTGGAATCTAAAAAAATATTACAAATGAATTTACTTACAAAACAGAAACAGTCTCACAGACGTAGAAAACAAATTTATGGTTACCAAAGGGGAAACGGGGTCAGGGGAAGGTAAATCAGGAGTAGTGGATTAAGAGATCCACACCACTATATATAAAATAGATAAACAACAAGGATTTACTGTATAGGACAGGGAACTATATTCAATATCTTGTAATAAACTATAATGGAAAAGAATCTGACAAATATATAGAGATATAACCGAATCACTTTGCTGTACACCTGAAATGAACACAATATTGTAAATCAACTGTATTTCAATTTTTTTTAAAACTGAAGATTTTCAAAAGTAGAAATTTGAAAAACAGTGTAGCTAGCTAGATGATAGGTAGACAAGACGAAAAGGATACATGCCAGAATATTAACAGTAGTTGATGGTGAGTTTATAGAAGATTTTTATTTTACTCTTTTTACCTGTTTACTTGTTGTGTCCGATTTCTAAATTTCCAAAATAAGCATGTATTTCATGAGTACTTAGCAGAGCAATAAAAGCTGCTTTGTTTTTACAGCATTATATAGGAATTAAACTATATAAGATTTTTTTTTTTTACTTTTACTTTGGATTTCTAAAAGCAAATTTGAGGCAGCTTGCAAAATGTGCCAAGAACAAAATGTTAAAATGAAGAATTAGAAATAAAGGGAAAATGCAGGTATTAATATAAAATGAAGCCAGGATTAAGTTAGTTTCCAAGAATCCGTAGCCATAAACGTTAGTATTGTTTCTAAAGTTAAGAAATTCGGCTCCTCCCACTATTACATGATAACTGAGTGGAGGTAGGTGGTTAGGGAGAAAGAGGAATGGAGGGTCACTGAAAGCTTTTATCTTGGAACAACTATGTGGATTATAGGGCCCTGACCAAGACAAAAGATTCACTGGGAACTTAATTAATGTTATTACTCCCCTCTTGAAAAGAGAACAAGGAAACAAGGATGGAAGAGAAAGCTCCCTCTGCGGCAACTGCGAGGCACTTGGCTAAGTGACCACCCCACACAGCAGGCTTGCAGCCTGACACTCAAATTCAGGTCTCAGTAAAAAGTAGGTTCTTAAAAAAAAAAAAAAAAAAAGTAGGTTCTTCATCACCTAGGGGTAAGATGGGAATAAAGACACAGACCTACTAGAGAATGGACTTGAGGATATGGGGAGGGGGAAGGGTAAGCTGGGACAAAGTGAGAGAGTGACATGGACATATATACACTACCAAATGTAAAATAGATAGCTAGTGGGAAGCAGCCGCATAGCACAAGGAGATCAACTCGATGGTTTGTGAGCACCTAGAGGGGTGGGATAGGGAGGGTGGGAGGGAGACGCAAGAGGGAAGGGATATGGGAACACATGTATATGTATAACTGATTCACGTTGTTATAAAGCAGAAACTAACACACCATTGTAAGCCAATTATACTTCAATAAAGATGTTAAAAAAAAAAGTCGGGATCATTATCAAAAGGGAGCAAAGGAGTTGAATACTAAGAAAGACAAACGGCAAACAAGTACCCGAAAAGATGTCAATGTCATTAGTTATTAAGGAAAATGCAAATGAAAACCACCATGAGATACCACTTCACACCCACCAGGATGGCTAGAATTTTTAAATAGGAAAATAAGTGTTGGCAAGGATGTGGAAAAATTAGAACCCTCATACATTGCTGTGGGCGTGCAAAATGTACAACGTAAATGTAAAATGGTGCAGCCACTGCAGAAGACAGCATGGCAGTTTCTCGACAAGTTAAACATAGAACTATCATAGGACCCAGCAGTTCTGCTCCTTGGTATACACCCCAAATAATTGAAAACAAGCCACAAATACTTGTACACACGATAGTCGTAAAGGGGGAAAAAACCAAATGTTCATCCACGGATGGATGGGGAAACAAAATGTGGTATATCCACACAGCCACAAAAATCTATGAACTACTGATGCTACAACATGGATGAGCCTTGAAAGCATTCTACTGAGTTAAAGAATCCGGACATAAAAATATCCCATATCTCCTGATTCCATTACATTAAACGTCCAGAACAGGCAAACCCATAGAGATAGAAAGTTGGCTATAGGGTTTTCTAGGACCTGAGGGAGGGGGAAGCGGGGTATGACTGCTTAATGGGTGCGAGATTTCCCTTTGGGGTGATGAACATGTCTTGGAACTAGAGAGAAGTGATGGTTTTACAACACTGTGGATGTACTAAACGTCAAAGAATTGTACAGTTTAAAATGGTTAATGGTTAATTCTATGTTATGTGAATTTTGCCTCAATAAAAAAAGTCAGGGACTTTCAGGGTCACTTAGTAATCGTTTGTGAAAGTTAAATCTGAGGATACTGGGATTTTCAATTAAACTCTGTTTGGAGAGGAAGTGGAAATAATGAGTTCAGTTTTGAACCTTTGAGTTTGATGTGTCCTTAGGGCATCTAGGTGAAAGCGCCGGAGCCAATTAGGATCACAAGTCTAGAGCTGGTCTCTAGTTCTGGACTGCAGCTGTAGATTTGAAGGTCGTCAGGCTGGAGGTGAAGGTTGAATCTATAAGCCTGTGTTCTCTTCAGAGGCCCGAGCACAAATGGAATGGAATGCAGGCCCGAGGGGAAGAAATCCCGTCATTGGCGTCATTGGCCCTGGATCACTCTTCCTTGAAAAGTTTCCTCATGGGTGTGGGCTTTATCTTCTTCATTCACTGTTTTCATTGAAAGTGGAGTGTAGTATGTCAATTTCCACGTTGCAGAAAAGCCTTTGCTGGGCTGTGGTTGGCTTTCTCCGACATGCCAGCGTAGTAAAAACTGTGACCGTGTGTTGGCACATCACCGAAACAACTGACCACAGGCCCCTCCTTCTCAGCTTTCATCTCTCTGTCCCCGAGGAAGTGTGAAGAGGGTCCTCCCTCGCCTTTCTCAGCATTTGATCCCAGGTGTTTGTGGTGGGCTTACTGGAGAGCCCACTGATGTGTCACAAGAGATGTGACGCTGCAGCTGACAAAGCCGGGTCCCATAATTTTTTCCAACTTATTTCTGATGTTTGAACTGGAACAAATTTCAGGGCCCAAATAATATTGAGAATGGCATTTTAAAAAGAAAACATGATAAATTTGGGTGTTCTGTTCTGGGTGAGGAGTGTCTGGGTATTTATTGTACCATTTTCTCCATGTTTTACGTGTTGAAAATATAAGAACTTTTTAACAGAATCTTTGACATTATAGTCATTTAGATTTCACACAAGTTTATTAAGCCTCAGTTTTTTTCCAGGAACTAAGCTAGGAAGTTTCAGACATGACTAGTGCCTGCATGATGGACCAGTTTGGGGATATTTCCTATTCCAAATAAACACCCTAAGCCTTAGGTTACAACAAATAATTCTGTGCAGTAGGAATGTGGTTAACAGTTATCCCTTGAGTCAATAAGAGGTGAAGGTGAAATTTGGCATGGATAAGAAGTTTGGGGATAGGAGGCATTCCCTACCCTCCAAGTGATAAACTTGACTTTATTGTATATCTCCCAAAATAATATTTGGGGGAGGGAGGGGTTCAATCACATAGCTACATTTCATAGAGAGAGGAGTTGATTCCCCCAGCTACAAGCTGAACTTCCCAGAGCAGGCTGCTGGGTGCTGGTCTGAGGCAGGTCCTGCTGACAGCACCTAAATCTGGCCTTCCTGACACTGCCTTGATTACCGTGGGCTGTGGTGACCACAGGCCTGAGCAGGCCAGTCCTCCTTATAGCTTCTTAGGTATGCAGGTCTTTTTTTCATTAGGCAAATATATTAGTATTTTCCGTTATGGTCTGTGCTTTTTCTATCTTGTTAAGGAAACCTCTCTACCATAAGGTCATAAATATATTCTATATTTTCTTTTGGAGTTGTAAAAAATTGTTTCTTACATTCAGGTCGCTAACAATCTTTCGTATCTTTGGTATGAACTGGGGATGTCATTTAATTTTGGCCCCTGTGCATAACAAATCGTCCTGCACCACTGATCAGAGTTCATCTTTTCTCCACTAATTTTTCATGTCTCTGTCATCTATGGAGTCTAAATATGAGAAGGTCTGTTTCTGAACTTTCTACTTTCTTCCACTGGTCTTTTTTTTTTTTAAATCCTTGTGTAAATACTGCATTGTCTTAATGTAGCCTTGAACAAATATTGGTATTTGGTAAGGTAAGCCTCCGTTTTATTCTTCTCAAATTTTTTCTTGGTTATTCTAGGCCTTTTACTTTCATATTGAAATCTTAAAAACAACTTAAAGTGCTTGAAGAACTCTGTTAGGCTTTTGATGAGAATGTTATTCCATCCATGAGTTAATTTGGGGAGAACTGACACCTTTAAGAATATTGAATCTGCTCATTCAAGGACAAAGTATATTTCACCATTTCTTTTTTAAAAATAACTTTCCCCATAAAAGTCTCACAAACCTATTATTTATTCCAAGATACCTTAGAGACTTTGCTCCTATTGCAAATAAATTATACTTTATGACTGTTTGTTGTAGGTGTCTAGAACCCAGTTGATTTTTCTATATTCGTCTTGTACCCGGAAACATTGCTGAACTCTTTTATTAGTTTGTAGGTCCTATTAGATTGTCCAATGACTTTTTTTCCCACTGATAAGTATTGCATTGATATAGGCTCTCAAAATTATGGATATACATGTGTAAATTTTTAAAACTCCAGAATTTGAAATATATCACCTCGCTTATTTTCTATAAATCAATGTAATTTTGATTTGAGCTGGCAGGGAATCTAACCTTAATCAGCCATTCTTGGGACTAACTTCACATGAGGGTCATGTCACAGTTCCAGGGTCTTCAACATGGCCAGACCTGGGGACTTGGGAGAGCTCTCTCGAGTCACGTGTCATCAGTACAGTTGGTTCACTGCTGCGACATCTGCTCTCTCTGTGCAGTCTCCTTCAATCTCGTGGTTCTCTGCAACGTTCGTGCCCTTTTGGTGATTGTCTGGAAGGTGTAATGGGAGGTGAATCCCTGAGCGTGCTTCATCAAGCGTCAGCAGCTATTCCGTGGACAGATTGGAAACAAGACATTGTGATGGAGAGAAAAGGAGAGCAGACTAGTAAAAGGGAGAGAGAGGAAGGGAGGGAGAAATCCATCTTATCGTCTGACAGTCACACGTCATAAGTAGTGCTCCTTCTTGGGCATGAAAGGAAGGGACAGAAGACTGAAGAGAAGGTGCCCTTTTAACAATCTCTCCTAGAAACCCTGCTCAGTGACTTTCCTGGGCTAAAACTGTGTCACACATAAACCCTTATGTGCAAAGGCGTCTGGGAGGGTGTGTATATTTAGCTGGGTACATTACAAAATGTAATGAGCAAATTTCCGAGCAAAATTGGAGTTCTTTAGTGAGGAAGAAGCGAGGATGGGCATTGGGCAGGAAACTCTCAACGTCAGCCACAAATAATAGCCTCCATTTTTAAAAGGAGGACACTAAGTCTTAAAGCTTTATCCACACACAGGAGCCGGGAAATCTTTGGGGCTGCTTGGGAGAATCTTAATAAAACTTATCTCCTAAGGGAGTCAGGGATGGACTCTGAAATGAAACTGTGTACCTCAGTTTGCCACCTGTATATAATGAAACACTGCTAGAGCTTGGAGCTACAAGAGGTGTTTTGATGTGGTTGCTGTGTTACCAGGGAGGAGGCTTGTAAGGCTAGACCTGAGTTTGTGCACAGGAAGTAATCTGCCCACCCCACCCCACCAGGTCCTCGGGTGGTGGCAGCTGATGAGTTAGTGGGGAAAGTCACACCCGTCATTTTGTTTCTGCACCAGAGTGTCCTAGACAGCTATGGTGCTATGGTGTCTCCCCAGCCGGTGATAGGGACCCTGCTCTGGGACCACCAGGAGGTTTTTTATTGGATTAAAGAGGTCTTTGGACTACTTGCCTGGGCAGAGTTGGCTGTCCCCCCAGGGCCACAGCAGGAACAGTCTCCCTCAGAATCTCAGGATATGGGTCCAAGCAGTGGCCAGCTTCCAAGATCCTCAGACCCCACCACTTCCTCTAGCCAGGCTGCCGGTGAGGGCCTGAGTGAGGTATAAAATTTCTTTCTGACACTTTTCCGATTTAACTCAGAAAGCTGCTCAAGGATACTCCTGACACAAGAAAATCACTTAAGACTACCTGCTCTCGCCACCACCCCTAGGATGTGCAGGAGACCCGACCTTGTCCTGGAGATCGGGGCAGCTCTAAGAAGACCAGGCAACAGTCATCATGTGTGTGGTAGAGAGAATGCTCAGGGAGCTTGGAATTCACAAAGATACACACAATGTATTAAGCTTTCCCCAAAGGAATTTTGACTTGGATAAAAATTTTCTATGTAGTGGTTAAGTGTGCATACTCTACAGCCAGAACCACTGAAGTGTGAATCCTGGATCCACCCCTGCCTAAATCCACAACCATGGAAGAGCTGCTTCACCTGGCTTTGCCTCAGTTTTCTCAACAGTAAAGTAGTGATAATAACAGTACAACCTCATGGGATTGTTGTAGGAGCAAAGAAATGCATATAAAGCACTTAAAATAGTACCTAATGCAGAATAGGTGCTCAATAAATGCTGTCTGTTCATCATTTTCCCCTTCTTACTGCAAGGGGCTCACGAGAGCTCACAGCTCACACCTCCCTGGGTTGCTGATCCCCCTAAGGCTTCGCTAAGAAGCGAAAGCGGGATTGCACCATAAAGTGGGAGGGAGATTTTCTATCACCGTGTAACAAGTTACCACAAATTTAGCAGCTTAAAATAACACCCATTTATGAGTTCATGGTTCTGTACGTCGGAAGTCTGGGTGGGCTCAACTAGGCTCTCTGCTCAGGGTCTCTGAAGACCAGATCACGTTGTCAGCCAGGCTGGGGTCTCATCTGGAGGCTCTGGGAAGCCTCAGCGCCAAGCTCACTAAGGATGTCAGCATGAATCAGTTCCTGGCAGTTGTAGGACTGAGGTGTCATCTCCTTGCTGGCTATCAGCAGGGGGCAGCTCTCAGTTTCTAGAGGCTGCCCTCATTCCTTGCCACATGGCCCCCTCCATCTCCAAGCCAGCAATGATACATCAAACCCTCTGCATGCCTGGGATTTCTATGACTTTTTCTTCTGCAACCAGCTGGAAAAAAAACTCTCTGCTTTTGAAGAGCTCATGTGATTAGGTTAGGCCCACCTGGATCATCTCCTTTTTGTCATATAACATAACCACAGTCACACTCAAAGGGGAGGAGATTATACAAGGGTGAGAGTCACCAGGGATCATTTTAGGATTCTGCCTGCCTCAAATGCCATGAACTCCAAGAGTGACAATGACCAAGATTTTAAATGGAATTAGGGAGAAAAACGGGGCAGGGACAGTTCAGGGTCACCTGAAGAGTTGAGTTTGGTCATCTCCATCCTAAGACATTAGACCTTCTCTGTCTCAGGTTCAAGATCACCCCCAGGGGTCAGACACTCAGGAAACACAAACAGCAACCCAAGTAAAAGGCATATAGGCCATGAAGCGCAAGAGCAGGTTCCTGAGCAGGTGGAACTGTGAGCGGGCCTCAGAGGACATGAGGGAACGCTCACCTGGTTCTGGCCTGAGGGGTCCTGATAGAGTGGTCCCAGGACATCACAAGATATCAGCAGAAGCTTGGGACATTCAGTAGACCTTCAATGGATCAAGAAAAGGAGGGTTTGCTTCTCCATGGGCTTCTTTAAGAAATTTGAAGACTATCTCGGGCAGAGGAATACTCACTGGCTACTCTTCCAGTGGGAGGACTCCAATCCTGCCTACCTCACACTGCAGCTCAGAAACGCAGCTCAGAAACAGATCTGGGGGCTTCTACTCCAACAACTAGGGAGCAGACCCTGCCCCTGACACGACAGTGATAACCACAGAGCAAAGAGGAGGTCCCGCTCAATATCCAGTGCAGACTCTAGTCACCACAACACCAATCACGCTCCCTACCAAGGTGATAAAGGCCAGCACACACTGAGGAAAGAGGCAGCGGGCATCCAAACAGCCCTTGCACCAAAAATATTAAACCCACACAGGCTACACAGGGACACTCCCACATAAAAATAGCTCTCCAAGACCACAGTAGATAGTTGTTTCTCCTAAACTCATGGAGCAAGAGAGATATAAGTAAAACGAAGAAGCAGAGGAACCACTCCCAATTAAAAGATCAAGAGAATTCCCCTGAGAGAACAAACAATGAAACAGACCTCTTCAGCCATCATTAAAAAGTCTACAAACAACAAATGATAAAGAGGGTGTGGAGAAAAAAGGAACCCTCTCAGGCTGTTGGTGAGAATGTAAATTGGTGCAGCCTCTACGCAAAATGGTACAGAGGTTCCTCAGAAAACTAAAACTAGAGCTACCACGTGATCCAGCAATCCTACTCCTGGGCATATAGCCAGACAAAACTATAATTCAAAAAGATGCAAGCACCCCTATGTTCATAGCAGCGCTATTCAGAATAGCCAAGATATGGAAACACCCTAAATGTCCATCGATGGATGGATGGTACATGTATACAATGGAATATTACTCAGCCATAAAAAAGAATGAAATAATGCCATTGGCAGCAACGTGGATGCAACTAGACATTATCATACTGAGTGAAGTAAGTCGGAAAGACAAATACCATATGATATCACTTATTTGTGGCATCTAAAATATGGCACAAATGAACATATCTATGAAACAGAAGGAGACTCACAGATATAGAGAACCGACTTGTGACCTTATCCTCCTGCTGGAGGGGACTAAGACACACCAACTACAGAGCTGAACTCAGACACACCAAGGTTTAGAGATCTGAGCAGGTCACAGTGTAGACATCAGCCAATTTATACTTTTATTATGACAACATATAAGCAGATTTCAGCAAAGCGCCTTGTTCCAACTCAGCCGGCATACTGTGACAATTTTCTGACAGAAGGAAGTAAACAAGCTTGGGGAGGAAGGAGAACAGCTGACAAGATCAGCCAGAGGAGCTGGGCTTTCCAGAGAGGCTGCCCAGGGCAGGAGCTGCTCTTCACACCAGGTGTTTGCCCTCAGCAGTGAAAGGAGAGTGGGAACCCAGTGGGCCCAGCCTCTCCCAGCTTGTGTGGGTTGTAATATTTCACTGGTCTTCGCTATATTTTTCTTCCCCTGTTGTCTTTATTGTCAGAAGCAAATAATGGAAGAAAATCAAGAGGTTGGTTTCCCGCCAATGCAGTGGCTCAGGTTTAGAAACCAAAGTGGTGAGTCTGGACTCTGAGTTAAACTGTGAACAGTCTGGGTGGTCGAAACAATGTAGGGAGCAGAAGTGACCTGGTTGTTCTTCACTGTGTCTGTTTTTAAACTTTTAAAAAATAATACATCCTATATTTATCCTATGAAAGCCCTCTGCATCCTTTTTATTCTTTAATAATAAATTAAATTTATTGAATCATTGTATTATTTGTATTTTTTCAAAAAGAACTATGTTTAGTTGGTACAAAATTTAGGTTCCAAAAGCATAAAAAGTAAAAATACTTCTCTCACCTCTGACTCCTAGTCATCCTGTTTCCCTCCCTGGAAGAAACAAATCAACGATATATTTACTGAGATTTAGCCATGTTGATACATGTAAGTATAATTCATTCATTTTAATGAATGCATAATATTTCAATATGTGCAAATAGCACAATTTTTTTTATCCATTCTTTGGAAACTTAGGTTGTTTCCAATTTCTGCTGATAAAAAAGATTGCAGTGAGCATTCTTTACCATGCCTCTAAGTTTACATGTGCAAGAATTTCTCTGGGGTATATCCTTAATGTGGGATGGCTGGGCTATAGAGTATATGTACCTTCACTTGTCTTTGACATTGCCCAATGGCTTCACAAAGTTACTGTTCCATGTGATACTCCCAACAATACTTGGTATTGCAAAGCTTAATCATTTTTGTCAGTCTACTAGGTGTGAAATGGTAAATCATAGTGATTTTTCTTACCACTTCCCTGACTACTGGTAAGGTTTGTTATCTTTTCAACTATTTATTAGTCATTTGAGTTTGCTCTTCCATGAACTGTCTGTCGTATCCCTTGCACATTTACACTTGAGTCATTTGTCAAGGATTTAAAGACTTCTTGATATATTCTAGATAACAATTTTTAAACAAATACTGTAAACATCATCCCCCAATCCAAAGGGGGTTTGTTTGCACTATTAGGATGCCTTCGGTTAAACAGAAGATTTAAATATTCAAAGATTCCAATTTATTCATTGCTGCCTCTTGTCTTTGAATTCCACATAGTTTCTGGAAAACAGAAGAATTTAACTTTTGGTAAAATCCCTCATTACTTCTCATTATGCTCAGGCCCTCCAGAACCTCTGGGTGTGTGACCACCTCAAGATAGTTACTTGAACATATCAGAGAACACTTTCCATCCTCGGCTGTGTGTTTGCATGATTGGCAAATATTACCTCCTTGGGAAGGTCAGGTTAGCCTCTTATAGTCTCCAATGATTTTTTTCCTTCAGAGTATTTGCCACCATTCATAATCATATACATGTGTGTTGATTTGGCTAATGTATATCTCACTCCTCAAGATTAGAAATTATATCTGTTATTTCTCACCATCTGATTGCCAGTGCTCTGTAGACTGCCATACACAGAGAAAGTACTTAACAGTACTTAATACATATTTTTGAATGAAAGAATTGCCCAGACAGGGACATTGCATCTCCACCTGTATCATATTAAAACCCTTCCCTTAAGGACTTCTTCTCCGGTGTTCTTATGATTTGGCTTCCCATGTCAGTTTAAGCAGTGGAAAGGCTCAGAGTCTGCAGGAAATAGCATCTCTTCCTTTGATCTAAGGCCCACAACAATCTCTTTATGAGGTTCCCACTGTGGCAACAATGGCTATAAAGAGTCAATGGCGCTTTTGACTCAGTGAGCCCTAGTGGTGGCGCTTTTGACTCAGTGAGCCTCAGTGGTGTCACCACACCATTTGTGGTGACAGCAGGTAATTGCAAGATTGTGGTTATTGACTAATAAAAATGAGTCCTCAGCCTTAGCTCATCCCCCAAGCATTTTGTATTTTTCTTATCACACATTTTCAAGGGATTATCTTAATTTTTTTAGGTTTAGGGCAATTAAAGGAATGTCAAGGTTATATGATGACTGATTCGGTCAAGTTGGAATGTCTATCTTCCATTTGGATGCTATAGCACAGGGTTATGACATACGGACCCCACCCATTACCCTCCCATTGTCTGCCCATTACCGGTTTCCCTGAGTATATCATATGTACTCTTCTTCCCTTAGTTTGGCTAGAGTTTGGATTAGAAGCAAGATGTCAGAATGTAACATTGATGTGGAACATCAGATACATGGTGTACAGTCACTTTATATAATGAAGGAAAAAGAAGGATGGAAATCACATAGGAAAGAGGGAGTCCAGTGGAATTCCTAAAGATGATAATTTATTCTTCATGGAAAAAGGCAAAACTGGGGTTACACAATTGGTCTCTACTTTTAGAATGGCATCCTCCTAGAAAGGAAACTTAATGGTGGAAGGTAATGATACACAGGAAGGGGTATGCACATCACACCATTTAAAAGTAATCCATAAAAGGCAAAGAGGATGAGAGTAAATGCCAGAAATGAAACAATCTACAAAGAGACAGAAAAAGTAAGAGATAAAGTCTTTGTTGCACAGATTGAGAAAAATGCAAAAAAGTGCTTGGAGACAATGAATTCTAAAAGATTCCTCCAAGTCTGATTTCCTGGAGATCCCGAGAAGCTCTTGCAAAGTCAGTCTCTTTTCCTATCACTGACTCTTCAACAGTCTTCTGAGTATCAACTAAGTAATTTATAAACTATCAGTTTATTTCTCACTATCCCTCCCCTTCTTACTCCAGGTTCATCCCAAGCCTTAAAGTTCACATCTTTTCTATTTTGCCTCATTTTTATCATCCTCATTGTTCCCTGACAACATTAAGTAAAGCTCTACACGTGGGTGGTCCCCAAGGCTGGCACTGAGCATACAATAGTGCACAGTGAGTTATTCTTTGCCTGTTTTTGTCACTGTCTGATTGAATAATCACACAAGTGTAAAACAGGAAGAATGAAGAATATGGAATAGTGGAGGAAAATACAACCTCTTTTGAGGCCAGCAGTTTTTTTGGTGACTTTGTAGCACTGAACCCCAATTCTTCTTTTATTACTAAAGTATTTGCCAGTATAGACATCTTATTTTCCCCCATGAGATGCTGTGCCCTTAAAAGGCACAGGATGTGCTTCCTTCCTTCAGGGGGGCTGAGAATCTCCGAATGCTCTTTATACGGCTGCAGTACTGGCTTTACTCTACCAATAGAAAGTATTTAGGTGAAATACCTGGTTGGTCCCCCAGAAACAGATTGTAAAATGGAATAAGAAAGGGGTTTCCATCATAAACCTTGGTTAACCAGAGGGGAGAAATATCCAAGAACTACCAGGAAGGGATAACATTAGGAGGAAAGATTTTAATGGAAGTATATCCCTGGGGATTATCTTCTCTGTAATTTATGAGAAGACTCCCTCTGAGTTTTAACTTCCAGCCTGAGGTACAAGGAAACAAATGTCACAAATTGTACTTTACCACCTTATCCTATCCTGACTCCTGTAGATAACAGAGCCTGAAGCAAGGATTACAGAGACAACAATTTATTTGGGAGGTGCAAGCCCTGGGCAATGACAGTTGAGAAAAAGAATGGAGTCAAGGAAAGATGCAATGCTTTCTCCCTTGGATCTCCTTTTTACATTCTCCCCCGTTTTTTATCTATAGACATTCCTGAAAGGATCCCACTTGCGATATTTTCTAAACTCAAGCCTCCCAAGGAAAAGAGCTGAGAGAAGAATACCAGTGTCGCACACTTTATTTGCAAAGCAGCCTGGAGAGAAGGGCTTTCTTGCATTCTTGTGGGAAAGATAGAAACCCCAATTTCCTTCCTAGATAAGCAGTTGACTAAGTGGTTTCTATAGGTTTTAAAGGTATTATTAGATTAAGGAAACTTCTCTCCATTTTGGTCTGCTAAAATATTACCTTTGTTATCAAGAGAGGATGTTGAATTTTATCAAATGCTGTTCTGTTTATTAAGATAATAACATGGTTTTTCTCTCAGATCTGTGTGGCAAATTAATTGACCTAAGGTTAAATGAGGTCTGCATTCGTATAAACCTCATTTGCTCATGGTATAGTGACCTGTTTATATATTGCTGGACTAATTTCAAGAGTTGATACTTTGTGTAGGATTTTTGTGTCTATGAATCATGAATGAGATTAACCTGTAAATTTCCTGTCTTACTCTGTTATTTGTATCAAGACTATGCCAGCCTTATGAAGTGAGATGGGTAGTGTTCTTTGTTTTACTCTTTTCTAGAAAAGTTTGTAGATGAAAAGTTTTCCTTCCTTGAATTCCAGTGGAAATATACAGTAAAGCCATCTAGGTTACTTGGAAAATTTCTGATTGCTGATGCAATTTCTTTGGCAGATCCCGTATTACCTGGAAAGTATGCAATTTCTTCTTGAGTAGGTGATAGGCAATGATATTTCCATTTTGTCTAAAATTTCAAATTTATTAGCAGAAAGTTTCTTATAATATTCTTGGCTTATCTTTTAATGTTCTGTGGCATTGGTTAAAAAAAATTCCCTTTTTAGTTCCTGATATTAAATATTTGCACCTTCTTTTTTCCTGTGATAGTTTTCTATGGTTGCTATAAATATGGTATATATCAATTTCCTTGTTTTTACTTTCAACTTTTTAAACCTGTCTATTGCACAGAGCATATATTTATGGTTTTATTTTTCATAGCTGATCTGATATTCTTTAACTTTTAATTGGAACATTCTGTATGTCTATATTTAATATATTTATTGATATACTTGCTTTTAAATCTACTCTTACTTTATCCTTTGTATTTGTCCTAACTATTCTACAGGGTTTTTTTCCCTCTCCTTTCTTACTTTTCCTTGGATGGATTACTTTTTACCTTTCTTTTTTCCCTTCTACTAATTTGGAAGTTATACATTGTTTATATTATTTTGGTGGTTACATAAAAGTACTGCATGTTTTCTTAACTTATCAAAGATTAAATTTAATCAATAGATTTACCCTCCTCCCTGAAAAAACAAGAAACACAGGATTTTTAATCTCATTTAATTTCTCCCAACATTTTTGCATTTTATTTCTACCCTGTTTTTTGAGTGCCATTAGAAAATGTGATTATCATTATATAAACAATGTTCATTTTCCTTTACTAGACTAGTTTCATTTTTTTCTGCATTGTACTCTAATAATTTCTTCTAATATTTCTTCCAGTTAATAATTCTTTTTTCTGCTGTCTGCAATCTGCAAGCAAATGACTCATTTAATTTTTTATTTTGTTATTTCATTTTCTACTTTTAGAAGTTCTGTTTAGTCCTCTATCAAATCATAATGACACTTCATATTTTCCTGTTCCCTCCAGTTTTTTTTTAAATAAATTTATTTATTTTTATTTATTTATTTTTGGCTGCATTGGGTCTTCATTGCTGCGTACAGGCTTTCTCTAGTTGCGGCAAGTGTGGGCTACTCTTTGTTGTGGTGCACCGGCTTCTCATTGCGGTGGCTTGTCTTATTGCAGAGCACAGGCTCTAGGCGCATGGGCTTCAGTAGTTGTGACACATGGGCTCAGTAGTTGTGCCTCGCAGGCTCAGTAGTTGTGGCTCGCGGGCTCTAGAGAGCAGGCTCAGTAGTTGTGGCACACAGGCTTAGTTGCTCTGCGGCATGTGGGATCTTCCCGGACCAAGGCTCAAATCCGTGTCCCCTGCATTGGCAGGCGGATTCTTTACCACTGCGCCACCAGGGAAGTCTCCCCTCCAGTTCTTTTAAAATTTGTGCTATAATGTGTGCTAGATAATTCCAAAACCTCAAGAACTTGCTGATCTGTTCCTGCTAAGAGTCATTTCTCCTGGCTCTCATTCATTGTGCCATGTTTTCCTGTGTTCTCTGGTATTTTGACTATGTGCCACTTATTATGTTTAAAAAGATATTGTGTGTGTGATGGGGGAGGGGAGGGGATGGCAGGATGCCCTAGACTAAATGTATCTTCTTCGGAGAGGATGTGCTAATGCTTCTACCTAGCATCTGAAGGCGTTTCCCCTGTAAACCACCTGAAAACCAAGACCACTGCTTGAGACCCTATGAGAACCTAAGCTGTAAATCATCAAGAAGACAGGCCCTAGGTCATAACTTCTCAGATTCTTGTTGTTTTTCCCTTTTTTTTTTTTTTTTTTCTGCTTTGCTCAGTACCAAGGCTATCTTCTCTGTTGGGGGGTACATTTCATTGTGTTTTATTTTATGCTAAGGGACAGCCCTTGGGGCCCCAGATGAACACAAGGAGAGTTTCTTTCTTGACTCTCCATATTGGTTGGACCCAGGGCCTTAACTTTTATCCTTCTGTCCCAAGAAATCACCAAAACCAAAGGCCAAATTGTTTAGATGACAAATACCTTTAGATACCCCAGACTTACATTTCTTAAAACAAAATTGGTAAACCATAGCTGTAAAACTTCCATAACTGAATGGACTGTCTGTCTTGTTTGGTATTTCAAGGCTTCCTCAAGTTACTGGAAGCCTAAAATTGCCTCCCTTCCAGATAAGATTTTAAGATTCACTGAGGCAAGCAATAATTAAAGAAAGCTAACATGGCTTCTGACCTCACACTTTTCTTCCCTGGCTTCTTTGTCTCAGGCTCCGCCTCTGGCACCATCATCCTCCTTCCCTCCTATACCACCTATGCCTCCTCCATACCCTCAGTTCCCCCTACTAATTCTCTCATTGAACCTCCCTCTTTCCCTGAAACTCTCCCCGCTCCTATTTCCCCTGAACCTAACAGAACCTATCCCTTTAAAATTAAGCCTTCTGAGGACCCAGAGGCTAAACCCTGAATTTCTTATATTCCCTGGACTAAAGCAGAACTGTGAGACATAGTCAAAGATTTTCCCCAATTAACCAAAGATCCTCACAGATTTGCTGAGAAATTTAATGTAGTCATTCAAACTTATCAACCTGGTTTCTCTGATTTAATCAGCTAGTTCATATGCTTGTCAGTGAAGGCCAGGCCCAGCATTGGATGAAAACTGGTACTTGGGAAAATCCTGAAAGGTCTCTAGAATTATAACTGAGACACGAGCCCAACAACATATTATATGATCAGGCTCAGGAAATTCTTAGGCAACTTTATCAGGCAATTCTCAGGGCTTTCCCATAGAGATTCCTACTATTTGAATTGTCCTAATTGACACCAGAGCTACACTCTTGGTGCTTGACCCCACCGCTACAAAATAGCCCTTGCCTCGGGAGTACCAAAACAATTCAAATAGTAGGAATCTCTAATGAACCTCAAAAGGTCCCTGTCTCTGAACCTATTCCCTTTTATCTAGGCTCTTTGAAAGATACACACCACTTTCTCTTTAGTTTATCCACCCCTATCCATTTATCAGGCTGAGACTTCTTGGAGAAGTATCATGCCAGAATTTCTTTCTCCTAAAAAGGGAAAATAATTCTAGAATTTGACAGTAGAATTTGACAATTCACCACCAGGTGAATTAAATGACCATTTGACATCTTTTATTTGCTCCATCTCTGATGATACTAGAGCTGAGTCTGGAAACACTGATCATTTGTCCCTATTGAATCAGCCACTAGCTACCCTTCTTACCGGCAAAATTTCCAGCTGATATTGGCAAAATACACAGCACACCTTCCATCGTGATTCAAACAGATTCCTCAGAACCTCTTGCCAGAATTGATCAATACCCAATGAGTAATGAAGCCCCTCAAGGCATAAAACCCATAATAGAAGATTACAAGTTTCAAGGCCTCATTATCCCTTGTATTGTACTAGTTCCTGTAACACTCCCATTTTAAGGGTGAGAAAAAAAGGGCTGAGGGTGGAGGTTTGTCTGGGACCTCCAAGCAATAAACAACATTGTTATCTCTTCACACCCTGTTGTTCCCAACCCTCATAAGCTGCTAACATCCATTCCCACTGGAAACAAATCCTTTCCTGTAAGTGATTTATGCAGGGCATTCTTTAGTATTCCTGTTGAAAAAGCTTGCAAATACTTTTTTTGCCTTCACTTGGGAAGGAAATCAATTCAGTAATGCCTCAGGGTTTTAATGAGGAAATGCCTCAGGACAGTAATGCCTCGGGTTTTACTGAGAGTCCTAATTTCTCACAGACCCTGAAGACTGGTCTGGATGATATAACTTTCTCTAGAGGTTCTACTTTGTTGCAGTATGTGAATGATTTGCTTCTTTGCCCTCCTTCTCAAGCCTCCTCACAAGAAGACAGCATCCACTTGCTAAAGCTTTTAGTCTTAAAGGGACATAAGGTCATCAAGGAAAAATTACAGTTTATCCAAAACCATGCTTCTTAGTTCCCTGTGAAAAGACCTAGAAATAAGATACATACATTTTCAACTTTAAAAAGTAATGCCAAACTGTTTTCCCTTGTAAATATAACATTTTACACACTCAACAATAATAGATGAGAGTTCCTGCCACTCTACTTCTTTGTCAATACTTGATACTGACAGATTTTGAAAGGTTTGATAATCTGTAGAATATGAAATGTAACTAATTGTGGCTTAATTTTCACTTCTCTTACTATTAATGCAATTTAGTATCTTTTCATCTTCATGAGCTGTGTTTCCTATTTTGTTTGTTTCTGTTGTTTGTTTATTTTTGTTTTTTGGTCACACTTCATGGCCTTGAATCCAGGCTGCGGCATTTAAAGAGCCAAGTCTAACCACTGGATTGCCAGGGAATTCCCCTATTTTTTAAATTTATTTTGGCCTCACCACATGGCTTGCAGGATCTCAGTTCCCCACCAGGTATTGAACCTGGGCCATAGCAGTGACAGCGCTGAATCCTAACCACTAGGCCACCAGAGAACTCCCTCCTATTTTCTTTGTCTTTTCCTAGTCTTAATGTAGTTAAATTTATCAATATTTTATTAATAGTGAATTTTGAGTCTTGTTGAAGATTGCTACCAGTTTATCAGAAATTTGTTTTTTCTTCTTCCTGGGCACACAGCTAGACTACATTTCACAGCTTGTATTGTTAGATGTGTCTGGGTGGCTGAGTTCTAACCAATGGAATGTGAGTAGACACGATGTGTGCCACTTCCTGGCCTAAAAAAGCCCTACCAACACCTCAATGCTCTTTTCTCCCTTCCAATTGATTAGGTTAGAAAACCCCAGGGGATAGTGGAAGCCACATTTTGAAGATGACAGGGCTGCCATTGGATTAACTGCTTGGAGGAGAGCCACCCCGCCAGTCATGTGTACCCTCTTTAAACTTACAGGAGTGAAAAATAAACTTCGATAGTGTTTGAGAAACTATACCTTAGTGGTCTATTTGTTAGAGCTGTTATCATTAGGCTGACAATACATGTTTAAGATATTCTTTATTAATCTGAGATCAGAACAATAGCTCCTACATTTTTTGCTAAAAGACTGAAGAATTTCAGTAAAGAACCAGATGAATTATTGGACAAATGAGTAGTCTTGATCTTTTGCCCATTCCCATCTGTTATGGGCTGCATTGTGCAGTGCTGTCACCCAACCCTCACCCCTCCCAGCCCCAGGACTCATGTGTTGAAGTCTTTATCCCCAGTACCTCAGAATGTGACTTTGTATGGAGATGGAGCCTTTAGAGAGATAATTAAGTTAAAATGAGATCATTAGGGTGGGCCGCAATCCAGTCTGACTGGTATCCTTATAAAAAGAGGAAATTTGAGTATAGGTCTATACAGAAGGAAGACACTGTGAAGGCATAGGGAGAAGACAGCCATCTTCAAGGCAAGGAGAGAGGACTCTGGAGGAACCAGTCCTGCTGGCACAGTCATGTTGGACTTATAGCCTACAGAACTGAGAAAAGAAATTTCTGTTCCAGCTGATTTAGTTTCTTGTGAGGTCTCTACCTGGCTTGTGGACAGCTGCTGTCTTCACATGGCCTTTCCTTGGCGAATGTGTATGGAGAGAAAGCTTTCTGGTGTCTCTTCTCCTAAGGACACTAATCCAATTGATGGGGCCCCACCCTTATGACATCATTTAGCTTTAGCTGCTGCTTTGGAGACCCTGTCTCCAAATACAGCCACACAGGGGTTAGGGCTTCAAGACATGAATTTTAGGGGTACACAAACATTCAGTCCATGACAAATGTCTACCGCTACATGCAACAATATGGATAAATGTCAAAAATGTAAGTGAAATTAACCAGACACAGAAGAATACATACTGGGTGATTCCATTCACATAAAGTACAAAAATAGGTAAAAGTAATCTATGTTTCTTGAAGACAAGTTAATGCTTTGGATTGGGAGACAGTGACTAGAATAGGGACTAGTGGTGGGTGGTAATTGATCTGGATCCTGGTTACATGGGTACGTTCAATTTGTGAAAATTTATCTAATATGTTTATATTGTAAGTTGTACTTTATTAATAAATATTTTAAATGTGCTAAGATCATGTTCAGAAAGAAAAAATGAAGGAAACAAACAAAAACATACTATACTCACATGCACACACAAATATACATGTACATATATATACATGTGTGTGTGTAATCATATAAAAAGTGTACATAAAACAATATGCATACTTGTGTCTATATACATAAGTATAAATATACATATAAGATATAGGTATAGATATAGATATTTGACTTCAAAAAGCTACCTTCGCACATATATAATCCATTTGAGGAACCATTTCTATGGTTAACAATGTTTAAGAAGCCTCTACTATAGCCCAATCCTTTTTTATGAGATGAAGACAATGAGGCCCAGAGAATAGCAACTGCGTCACATCACTGAACAGGAGACCAGGGCTCCCAACCCCCAACTCAGGTCTCTTCCTACTGAGAGATAAAGTCTCAGAGCTGCAAAAGGTCTTAAAATTGATCTTATGCCCCCAGCCATGATAACCTCCCAGTCCTCCTGACAAAGGTGTTTTCCAGCCTGTGTTGCAACAGTTCCCTGCAGAGAAAGCACCTGAGCAGCCATCCCAAGAGAACTTTCAGAACACTCTTCTTTGCTGAGCTGAAATCTGCCTGCTCTGACTTCCACCACTTCTGAGAATGATATAGAGGAAAGTTTGCAGCTTACCAGCCATGTGTCCTCTGTGTGTGTGTGTGTGTGTGTGTGTGTGTACACAGTTTCTGTAACCATGTAACCTTGGGCACATCAGTTAATATCTCTGAGTCATTTTCATTTTAAAATGTGATTAATAATAATGACCAGGCAGAAGGTGGAGAATTCAATGAGATAATGTATATAAATTATATATGCTTTGGAACATAATATGGTGTGGGTTATTATTAATGCTCTTTGCCTTCCCTCTTCCCAGATTTCCCCTACATTATATTTGTGTTAAAAACAAAAAAAACAAAAAAAAAAAACCACACCAAGTGACAGCCTCAAATTTTTTTTTTTCCTTCAGTACGCGGGCCTCTCACTGTTGTGGCCTCTCCCGTTGCGGAGCACAGGCTCCGGACGCACAGGCTCAGTGGACATAGCTCATGGGCCCAGCCGCTCCGCGGCATGTGGGATCCTCCCGGATCGGGGCACGAACCCACGTCCCCTGCATCGGCAGGCGGGATCTCAACCACTGTGCCACCAGAGAAGCCCCAGCCTCAAAATTTTTGAAGCTAGCTATGATATGCACCCATATCCCAGTCCACTTTTTCCTACATGAGTCAGCTGGGAGTTACCTTATCAGTGAAGACTCTTTCCTCTGGACACTGAATAGAACCCAGTGTGGACACCATCTCAGGACACAGCTTTCCTCTTCTTTTCTCTTTTAACCTCTATGGAGTCAAGAAAAAAGCCTGACCTCCCTGCCCTTGTAAGACGGCAGCAAAGATGATATTTCTGGGAGAAAGGGGCCAAGCCATAGGATACAAGTCAATGCTAATTCTACTGATTCTGGTCCCCATTATATTCTCAGAAGTTACTGAGTACCATTTATGTATATTTATCTGTAGGTATTTAACATGCTCACACCTGCACAGCCAAAATATTAGCATATGATGCCAAAGGAAGCTGGAAAACCACAAAGGTGGAATTCAATATCTTGGTGAATTAAACATGGTACAGTAACAGATCAATCCTCAGGCTTCCAGGTTTAGAAAACTGAAATCGGGGAACATAAAAAATATCTAGAGTTTTGTAGTCATATCCTGGAAGTTCTGACAAATGAATGCTAATAGAGACTACAGAGAGACTAATATGGTCATTGGTATCACAGGAAATCATCCTGCCACAGTTCCTTTGGTAAAATGTTCTCAGCAGCCCAGCAGGTTTCTGCAGTGCCTGATTTCTCTTGGGCAGACTTTGAAGGGCTGAGTGGAATGGTCCAGATCTTGCTTTGTTCATATATATGGTTCCTATATATGGTTGCTTCTTGGTACTTGGTCATAAACAGAGAAACATAATAGTAGGGGATATCTACAACTAGGAGATGACATACCAAGACTGAAAGACAGATAGGAGATGTGACACAAAAATTCTTAGGTGTGAATTAGATTTTTGAGAAACAACACTTTGTTACATGTGCCCTGAACTGTGAGATAGAGAGAAAGAAAGAATGAACAGTTTTGCAGTCATATGCTGGAGGTTCTTGTAAATGATTCAGCAGCATTTCTCTTACCTACCCCAAACCAAACCATTTGCCACATCCCGTGCAGACATGGTGAGAAAGCACACAGCGCTAGACCTTGAGTGAGATGGGAAGAGAACCCATTCATTCCAGAAGCTTAAGGTGAGACCTTTAGGCTTTGTGGGAACAAAATGCTTGGGGAAAGGAAATGGTGTTGGTGGGCAAAGATCCTGGGGAGATAAAGATTCTCAGGTGGGGAGCAGAGGGTAGTGGGGTCTTAAGTGAGATTCAAAGTCACATCAAAGGCAACATCCCCACCTGGAACATCATTCGCTTCTAATTCACTCCCACCCAGAAGCACAGTCAATACCAACTGATTTTTCGGCTTCTGTATATTTATATTTTCCCTTAGTTTGCTGGGGGTAGGCACACCATTCTCAATCAAGCCCACTTCTGCTCTCCTTTCCTCAGTAATCTTCTCCCTACTCATCACCCCAGATATCTAAACACTCAACAGTTTTACTGAATTATCCCCAATCCAACATCCAGACCTTCCTCTTTGTTGGCTGGGCAATGAGTAGAGTAGGCAACAAGGGAAAATTAAGGGTGTTCTAGTGTTTAACATTACTCTGGAAATCCCATAGAAGTATATCTGTCATAAAGACATTTTCTCTCCACATCCCTGCCATCTCACTCCATCATAACTACTACAGAAACAAAATGGAAGTACCACTTCCCCACTCCATCACATGACCTAGGTTCATCTTCACTGACAGTTCTTTCGCTTAAAGCTGTCTTTGATGTCATGTAAGCACCCCAGAAATTCTGACTCTCATCCTAGCCTCCTAATAGGAATGCAGGGATAACTCATAAGGCAGGAATCTCTTCTCAACGACAGGGCTGAGTCTCATTGTTGATCAGCTGGGGCCAAGTTCTGACACCTTGCACCTGTAGGTTCTGATTTTAGCCATAACAAGAGTGATCAGGCTCAGGGAAACTGGTTTATAGCAACAGACTCAAATGTCATGCATGAATGTGGGAAGGTGAGAGTGTGGCAATGTCATGTCATTGGGCCATTGTCATTACCTACCAGAAATGGCCCTACCCCCTTCCAATAGGCACTAATTATGAGAGGTTAAGGCCCAAGGGGATTACTCATTATGAGCCAAGCATGACATTATCTTGCATGTTGGGGAAAACGTCGGGGTATAAAGGATAAAACCAAAGAGAATATGTGATCCAAATGAACTTTTCCAACACAATATGGTAGCCACTGAGGCACCTTTCATTTCTAAGAGAACCAGAGGCGTACATTATAGACATAGACAGAAACTTTTATTATTCAGCACCCCCTTAATTTTTCCCCAGAATACAGGGGGAACAATATAGGAAATGGTCAAGTTACTGGAGCTATGGATAAGATCACAGACTTTGGAATCAGATCCCTCCACTCTTACAAGCTGAGTGAGGTAAAACAAGTTCCTTTCCCTCTCAGTGTCTTAATTTTCTCATGTGTGAAATGGAAGAAATATCCATAGCTAACTCGGAAGGTGGAGTGAGGACCTATGATCAGTGATCAAAAATATTAACCACCCAGTTGCTCCCATCAGGAAACTTGCATAAGCCTCTTAGATAGCCTCATCCACCAGAAGGCAGACAACTTAAGCAAGGAGAACTACAATCCTGCAGCCTGTGGAAGGAAAACCAAATTCACAGAAAGATAGACAAGATGAAAAGGCAGAGAGCTATGGACCAGAAGAAGGAACAAGATAAAACCCCAGAAAAACAACTAAATGAAGTGGACATAGGCAACCTCCCAGAAAAAGAATTCAGAGTAATGATAGTGAAGATGATCCAGGACCTTGGAAAAACAATGGAGGCAAAGATCGAGAAGGTGCAAGAAATGTTTAACAAAGACCTAGAAGAATTAAAGAAAAAACAAACAGAGATGAACAATACAATAACTGAAATGAAAACTACACTAGAAGGAATCAATAGCAGAATAACTGAGGCAGAAGAACGGATAAGTGACCTGGGAGACAGAATGGTGGAAATCACCGCTGCGGAACAGACTAAAGACAAAAGAATGAAAAGAAATGAAGACAGACTAAGAGACCTCTGGGACAACATTAAATGCAACAACATTCACATTATAGGGGTCCCAGAAGGAGAAGAGAGAGAGAAAGGACCAGAGAAAATATTTGAAGAGATTATAGTCAAAAACTTCCCTAACATGGGAAAGGAAATAGCCATCCAAGTCCAGGAAGTGCAGAGAGTCCCATACAGGATAAACCCAAGGAGAAACACGCCAAGACACATAATAATCAAACTGGCAAAAATTAAAGACAAAGAAAAATTATTGAAAGCAGCAAGGGAAAAATGACAAATAACATACAAGGGAACTCCCATAAGGTTAACAGCTGATTTCTCAGCAGAAACTCTACAAGCCCGAAGGGAGTGGCATGATATACTTAAAGTGATGAAAGGGAAGAACCTACAAACATGATTACTCTACACGACAAGGATTTAATTGAGATTTGATGGAGAAATCAAAAGCTTTACAAACAAGCAAAAGCTAAGAGAATGCAGCACCACCAAACCAGCTCTACAACAAATGCTAAAGGAACTTCTCTATGTGGGAAACACAAGAGAAGATAAGGACCTACAAAAACAAACCCAAAACAATTAAGAAAATGGTAATAGGAATATACATATCGATAATTACCCAAAACGTGAATGGATTAAATGCTCCAACCAAAAGACACAGGCTCGCTGCATACATACAAAAACAAGACCCATATATATGCTGTCAACAGGAGACCCACTTCAGACCTAGGGACACATTCAGACTGAAAGTGAGGGGATGGAAAAAGATATTCCATGAAAATGGAAATCAAAAGAAAGCTGGAGTAGCAATACTCATATCAGATAAAATAGACTTTAAAATAAAGAATGTTACAAGAGACAAGGAAGGACACTACATAATGATCAGGGGATCAATCCAAGAAGAAGATATAACAATTATAAATATATATGCACCCAACATAGGAGCACCTCAATACATAAGGCAACTGCTAACAGCTCTGAAAGAGGAAATCGAGAGTAACACAATAATAGTGGGAGACATTAACCCCTCACTTACACTAATGTACAGATCATCCAAAATGAAAATAAATAAGGAAATAGAAGCTTTAAATGATACATTAAACAAGATGGATTTAATTGATATTTATAGGACATTCCATCCAAAATCATCAGATTACACTTTCTTCTCAAGTGCACACGGAACATTCTCCAGGATAGATCACATCTTGGGTCACAAATCAAGCCTCAGTAAATTTAAGAAAATGGATATCATATCAAGCATCTTTTCTGACCACAACACTATGACATTAGAAATCAATTACAGGGGAAAAAACGTAAAAAACACAAACACATGGAGGCTAAACAATACGTTACTAAATAACCAAGAGATCACTGAAGAAATCAAAGAGGAAATCAAAAACTACCTAGAGACAAATGACAATGAAAACACGACAATCCAAAACCTATGGGACGCAGAAAAGCAGTTCTAAGAAGGAAGTTTATAGCCATACAAGCCTACCTCAAGAAACAAGAAAAATCTCAAATAAAATATCTAACCTTACGCCTAAAGGAACTGGAGAAAGAAGAACAAACAAAACCCAAAGTTAGTAGAAGGAAAGAAATCATAAAGATCAGAGCAGAAATAAATGAAATAGAAACAAAGATACTACAGGAAAAGAAATTACAGACCAATATCACTGATGAATATAGATGCAAAAATCCTCAACAAAATACTAGCAAACTGAATCCAACAACACATTAAAAGGATCATACACCATGATCAAGTGGGATATATCCCAGGGATGCAAGGATTCTTCAATATATGCAAATCAATCAACGTGATACACCATACTAACAAACTGAAGAATAAAAACCATATGATCGGGCTTCCCTGGTGGCGCAGTGGTTGAGAGTCCGCCTGCTGAAGCAGAGGGCACGGGTTCGTGTCCCGGTCCGGGAGGATCCCACATGCCACAGAGCGGCTGGGCCCGTGAGCCATGGCCGCTGAGCCTGCACATCTGGAGCCTGTGCTCCACAACGGGAGAGGCCACAGCAGCGAGAGTCCCGCGTACCGCAAAAAAAAAAAAAAAAAAAAAAAGAAAAAAAACCCCCATATGATCATCTCAGTAGATGCTGAAAAAGCTTTTGACAAAATTCAACACCCATTTATGATAAAAAATCTCCAGAAAGTGGGCATAGAGGGAACCTACCTCAACATAATAAAGGCCATCTACGACAAACCCACAGCAAACATCATTCTCAATGGTGAAAAACTGAAAGCATTTCCTCTAAGATCAGGAACGAGACAAGGAGGTCCACTCTCACCACTATTATTCAACATGGTTTTGGAAGTCCTAGCCACGGTAATCAGAGAAGAAAAAGAAATAAAAGGAGTACAATTTGGAAAAGAAAAAGATAAAACTGTCACTGTTTGCTGATGACATGATACTATACATACAGAATCCTAAAAATGCCACCAGAAAACTACTAGAGCTAATCAATGAATTTGGGAAAGTTGCAGGATACAAAATTAATGCACAGAAATCTCTTGCATTCCTATACACTAATGATGAAAAATCTGAAAGAGTAATTAAGGAAACTCCCATTTACCATTGCAACAAAAAGAATAATATACCTAGGAATAAATCTACCTACAGAGACAAAAAAAAAAAAAACCTGTATGCAGAAAACTATAAGACATTGATGAAAGAAATTAAAGATGATACCAACAGATGGAGAGATATACCATGTTCTTGGATTGGAAGAATCAATATTGTGAAAATGACTATACTACCCAAAGCAATCTACAGATTCAATGCAATCCCTATCAAATTACCATTTTTTATGGAACTAGAAGAAAAAATTTTTTAAATTTGTATGGAGACACAAAAGACCCCAAATAGCCAAAGCAGTCTTCAGGGAAAAAAATGGAGCTGGAGGAATCAAACTCCCTGACTTCAGAGTATACTGTAAAGCTACAGTAATCAAGACAATATGGTACTGGCACAAAAACAGAAACATAGGTCAATGGAACAAGATAGAAAGCCCAGAGATAAACCCACGCACCTATGGTCAACTAATCTATGACAAAGGAGGCAAGGATGTACAATGGAGAAAAGACAGTCTCTTCAATAAGTGATGCTGGGAAAACTGGACAGCTACATGTAAAAGAATGAAATTAGAACACTCCCTAACATGACACACAAAAATAAACTCAAAATGGATTAGAGACCTAAGTGTAAGACTGGACACTGTAAAACTCTTAGAGGAAAACATAGGAAGAACACTCTTTGACAGAAATCACAGCAAGATCTTTTTTGATCCACCTCCTAGAGTAATGGAAATAAAAACAAAAATAAACAAATGGGACCTAATGAAACTTAAAAGCTTTTCCATGGCAAAGGAAACCATAAACAAGACATAAAGACAACCCTCAGAATGGGAGAAAATATTTGCAAACGAATCAACAGACAAAGGATTAATCTCCAAAATATATAAACAACTCACGCAGTTCAATATTAAAGAAACAAAGAGTCCAATCCAAAAATGGGCAGAAGACCTAAATAGACATTTCTCCAAAGAAGGCATACAGGTGGGCAAGAAACACATGAAAAGCTGCTCAACATCACTAATTATTAGAGAAATGCAAATCAAAACTACAATGAGGTATCACCTCACACCATTTAGAATGGGCATCATCAGAAAATCTACAAACAACAAATGCTGGAGAGGGTGTGGAGAAAAGGGAACACTCTTACACTGTTGGTGGGAATGTAAATTGATACAGCCACTAGGGAGAACAGTATGGTGGTTCCTTAAAAAGCTAAAAATAGAATTACTATATGACCCAGCAATCCGACTACTGGGCATATACCCAGAGAAAACCATAATTCAAAAAGACACATACACCCCAATATTCATTGCAGCACTATTTACGATAGCCAGGTCATGGAAGCAACCTAAATGTCCAGTGACAGACGAATGGATAAAGAAGATGTGGTACATATATACAATGGAATATCACTCAGCCATAAAAAGGAATGAAATTGGGTCATTTGTTGATACGTGGATGGATCTAGAGACTGTCATACAGAGTGAAGTAAGTCAGAAAGAGAAAAACAAATATCGTATATTAACGCATATGTGTGGAACCTAGAAAAACGGTACAGATGAACCGGTTTGCAGGGCAGAAATAGAGACACAGATGTAGAGGACAAATGTATGGACACCAAGGGGGGAAGTGGCGGGGTGGTGGAGTGGTGGTAGTGGGATGAATTGGGAGATTGGGATTGACATGTGTACACTGATGTGTATAAAACTGATGAGTAATAAGAACCTGTTGTATAAAAGAAAAATAAAAGAAAATAAATAAATACAATTTTTAAAAAGGAAAAAATATATTAACCAGCATTATGATGTTGGATATTATTCTTTCATTGGTTCAGTGGGCTGATAAATCATACATCCTTTTACAAATATATGTTTTTATTATTACTTATTTTTACTTAGACACAGATTCTTAAAGTTACAAGTCCCAAATGGTTTTCACTACGTCTTAGTGTGGCTCCCTTTGGTCACATCTAGGAAGAAATTTGGTCTCTCCACTAAGGCTTTTTCCAGGTGGGGGTTCTTTCTTAGGAAGTTTCCTGTATGGTGCTTTTCTCCACATGTGTCCACCTCAGTAAGCGTTCCTCTGCCTTATATTTGTGTTACTGTTTCTGGGTTTGGGAGGGATACTACACAGTCTTGGCCATTTGACTAGCCATTGAAGTTTAAAGAAAAATTTTCCCAAACTCCCTACATCCTCCCTCTTCAGCCTAATCAGCATATCATGTCAACATGGCTATATTCAGGACCTCAACCCAACTCTTGAATAACCAATCCAAATAGGGAGGGGGACAGAAATGAAGGTGGCAGGAAAGGGCAGGACCTGAGACTCTGAAGTTCCAGGTCCTCCTGTAATATCTCCTTCCTGTATGAGATGCTGATACTAAAGCAAGGGAGTAGTTAGTGAAATTGTGGGACCTCTAGCAATTCAGAGAGGAGTCACCTGGGCAGGGATGGACACAAAGCCCTGAAATTCTCCAGCTTAAAGACAACAGCAATGACACACACACACCATAGACACAGAGCAAATAAATGTTCCATAGAGCTGTGCTCTGCTGACTCTGTTACCCCTCATCTTGTCTGATCAATCTGTCACTTTAGTCTTCAGACAACAGTGAAAGCCACGAAAAATATTCTGAAACATCTCCCTGGTTTCTGTACTTACAGAGATTGAGCCAGTCTTTGCAGGGGCAATTAGACAGAGATAAGGTAACAGAGACTTCAGTGACCACACAAACATGGCATATAGTCCTTGCAAAAATAGTTCGGAAAAGTCACTAGACAAATGGATGACTGTATCATTCAACAAACAATACAAGCAATCCCTGGGGGATGGGGACAGTGCAATTCCCAGAGTACAGTATTGTATTCAAAATATCCTGTTTTCAATGAAAATATGCAAATACAAAGGAACAAGAAAATATGGTCCATTCACAGATGGAAAAAAAGAACTTGACAGAAAACATTTTTGAGGAAACCTGGACATTATTTACACCAGACACAGATTTTCAATTGACTGTCTTAAAAATACTCAAAGAGCTGAAAGAGACCATGAAGGGAAATAAAGCAAATCAGGAACAATATATGAAAATGTAGAGAATGTCATAAAGAGGTAGAAATTATAATTCTGGAATTGAAAAGTACAACAACTGAAATGTAAAATTCAAAAGAGAATTTCAAAAGTAGATCTGACCAGGCAGAAGAAAGAAACAATGAACTTGCAGGGAAAATAAAATAACCCAGTATGAGGAGCAGAAAGGAAAAAATAATGAAGAAAAATGAACAGAGCTTAAGGGATCTATGAGACGATCTCAAAAGTATCAACATATGCATTATGGGAGTCATAGAAGGAGAAGAAAGAAGAGTCAGAAAAAACACCTGAAGAAGTAATGGCCAAAAATATCCCAAGTTTGATGAAATACAGGAATATGTGTATCAAAGAAGCTCAACAAACTCCAAGCAGGATAATCTCAAAGAGATCCACATTGAGACACACTACAACCAAACTGTCAAGAGCCAAAAACAAAGAGAAAATCTAGAAAGCAGCGAGAGAGAAGTGACTCATCATGGACAAGTGATTTTCAATGAGATTAATGGTCAATTTCTCATCAGTAACCATAGAGGCAGTGGGATGATATATTTAAAGTGCTGAAAGAAAAAACAAGAAACTGTCAACCAAGAATTCTATATTGGCAAAACTTCCCTTCAAAAATGGAGAAATAAAATGTTCTCAGACAAACAAAAACTTTGGGAATTCATCATTAATTCCTGCCCTGTAGACCCGCCCTACAAGAAATGTTAAAGGGGGGTCCTTCAAGTTGAAACCTAAGGACAAGAGATGGCAACTTGAAGCCAAATGAAGAAAAAAGATCTCTGGTAAAAATAACCACATAGATAATTACAAAAGCTAGTAGTATTGTATTTTGGGCTTGTAACTTCTTTTTGTTTCTTGTAGGATTTAAAAGACAATGCATAAAAAGAAATTATAAACTATGTAATGGACACACATGTAAAAAGATATAATTTGTGTCAATAACAAGATGGAGATGGAGCTGAATAGGGTCAGAGTTAATGTATGTTGTTGAGGCTAAATTGGTATATATTCAAACTATATTGGTATAAATTTAGGGCATTAAATACAGTAACCATTAAGAAAGTAACTTTAAAATATACAGAAATGGAAATGAAGAGGTATTTAAAATAGTACAGTAGAGGGTCTTCCCTGGTGGCGCAGTGGTTGAGAGTCCACCTGCCAATGCAGGGGATGCGGGTTCATGCCCCGGTCCGGGAAGATCCCACATGCCGCAGAGCGGCTGGGCCCGTGAGCCATGGCTGCTGAACCTGCATGTCCAGAGCCTGTGCTCCACAATGGGAGAGGCCACAACAGTGAGAGGCCCACGTACAGCAAAAAAAAAAAAAAAAAAAAAAAAAAAATTACAGTAGAAAAAAAAAGCAATCAAACAAAAAAGAAGGCAATATTGGAGGAATTGAGAAACAGAAAATATATAAAAACCAAATAGCAAAATGGCAGAGGTAAGCCTATCATTATCAGTAATCATTTTAATTTTAAGTGGATTAAACTAACCAATTAAAATATAGAAATTGGAAGAATAAATTTAAAAATATGATTCAAGTCTATGCAGCTTTCAAGAGACTCCCTTTACATACAAAGACAAAAATGTTGGAAATGAAAAAGTAGAAAAAGATATTCTATGCAAATAGCAACCCAGAGGAAACTGGAGTGGTTATATCAATACCAGGTAAAATAGATTTTAAGTGAAAAATTGTTAAAAGAGACAAAGGACATTATATATTGACAAAAGGTCAATTCATTAAGAATACATAACACACCAAACATCAGAACTCCAAAATATATGAAGAAAACATTGAGATAATTGAGGAGAGAAATAGACAGTTTTATAAACATAGTTGGAGACTTCAATACCTTACTTTCAATTGTAGATAGAACGTCTATAAACCATTTAGAACAAACAGACATACAAAACACTCTGACAGCAGTATGCTACATGTACTTCTCAAGTGCATACAAAGAATTCTCTAGGATACACCATAGGTTAGGCCATAAAACATTTCTCAATACATTTTAAAAGATTAAAATAATACAAATTATCTTCTTCAACCACAATGGAATGAAGCTAGAAATTAATAACAGAAGGAAACCTGGAAAATTCACAAACATGGAAATACACGGAAGTTAAACAACACAATCTTAAGTAACCAGTGGGTCTAAGAAAAAGTTGCAAGAGAAATTAGAAAGAACTTTGGGACAAGTGAATATGAAAACACAACATACAAAATGTATAGGATGCAGTAAAAACAATGCTCAGAGGAAAATATATAGCTATAAATGACTACATTAAAGAAAAAGAAAGATTTCTAATCAACAACACAAATTTAAGCCTAACAAAACTAAAAATAGATCAAACAACCCAAACCAGCAAAAGGAAGGAAATAATAAAGATTAGAGCAAAATAATCAAAATAGAAAGCATCAACAAAACCAAAAGTTTGTTCTTTGAAAAGATCAACAAATTTGACAAACTTTTAGCTAGACCAACAACAACAAAAAAAGAAGACTCAAATAAAGAAAATCAGAAATGAAAGAAGGGGACATTACTACCAACCTCAGAGAAATTAAAAGGATTATTAGAGAATGCTATCAACATTTCTACACCAACAAATTAGATAATTAAGATGAAATGAACAAATTCCTGGAAACACAGAAACTACCAAAACTGACTCAAGAAGAAATAAGAAAGCTAACCAGACTTAGGACAAGTAAAGAGATTGAATCAATAAACAAAAACCTGCCAACAAAGAAAATCCCAGGACCAGATTCCTACACCAGTGAATTCCACAAAACATTTAAAGAAGAATTAACACCAATCTTACCCAGACTTGTTCCAAAAAATTAGAGGAGGGAACTCTTCCTAACACATTGTGTAAGGCCAGGATCACCCAGATACCAAGACCAAAGATACCAAAAGAAAAGAAAATTACAGACCAATATCCCTTATGAAAATAGATGCAAAAATCCTCAACAAGATACTATCAAATTGAATTCAACAGCACGCTAAAAGGGTTATACACCATGACCAAGTAGTCAACCCGTGTGGATGGGATGTTCTTCTGGGGTTATGAAAAAGTTTTCAAACTAGAGAGGGCAGGTGGTTGCACACTTGGCATGCACTTAATGCCACTAAATTGTATTTAAAATAGTTAATTGTAGGTTATGTGAGTTTTACCTCAATTTTAATAAAGGGTCACGGCCTTGTATTTAGCATAATCCCCTTATGATTTTTAAAAATGCAGATATACACGAGAAAAAATGTTAGATCACCCTTCAAGGCATTAAAGATGATTATCAATGAGTGATGGGAAATCAGGTATTTTTAATTATTTTCTTTCTGCTTAAATTATTTTTTTAATTTTCCAACAATTTTAGAAATTCATTTCATGTTAAAATTTTTAATAATTAGAGAAGAGAGACTATGGTGATATTGACTAATAGATGTTTAGGAACGTGGGGGAAATGCTTAAGTTGCAGGGTTTAGTGAGGATTATAGAAAATTACATTGCATATGTAATATGATCCCAAGTATTTTATTTTTTTTTTAACATTTTTATTGGAGTATAATTTTTTTACAATGTTGCGTTAGTTTCTGCTGTATAACAAAGTGAATCAACTATATGCATACATATGTCCCCATATCCCCTCCCTCTTGCGTCTCCCTCCCACGTTCTCTATCCCACCCCTCTAGGTGGTCACAAAGCACTGAGCTGATCTCCCTGTGCTATGCAGCTGCATCCCACTAGCTATCTATTTTACATTTGGTAGTGTATATATGTCCATGCCACTCTCTCACTTTGTCACAGCTTACCCGTCCCACTACCTGTGTGCTCAAGTCCATTCTCTACTTCTGCGTCTTTATTCCTGTCCTGCCCCTCGGTTCTTCAGAACAATTTTTCCTTTTTTTTTTAGATTCCATATATATGTGTGTTAGCATACAGTATTCACTTTTCTCTTTCTGACTTATTTAATTCTGTATGACAGACTCTAGGTCCATCCACCTCACTACAAATGACTCAATTTCATTTGTTTTTATAGCTGAGTAATATTCCACTGTATATATGTGCCACATCTTCTTTATCCATTCCTCTGTCGATGGACACTAGGTTGCTTCCGTATCCTGGCTATTGTAAATAGAGCTGCAGTGAACATTGTGGTACATGACTCATTTTGAATTATGATTTTCTCAGGGTATATGGCCAGCAGCGAGATTGTTGGGTTGTATGGTAGTTCTGTTTGTAGTTTTTTAAGGAACAACCATACTGTTCTCCATAGTGGCTGTATCAATTTACATTCCCACCAACAGTGAGAGAGGGTTCCTTTTTCTCTGCATCCACTCCAGCATTTATTGTTTGTAGATTTTTTTTTTTTTTTTTTTTTGCGGTATGCAGGCCTCTCACTGTTGTGGCCTCTCCCGTTGCGGAGCACAGGCTCTGGACGCGCAGGCTCAGTGACCACGGCTCACGGGCCCAGCTGCTCCACGGCATGTGGGATCTTCCCAGACCAGAACACAAACCTGTGTCCCCTGCATCGGCAGGTGGACTCTCAACCACTGCGCCACCAGGGAAGCCCTGTTTGTAGATTTTTTGATGATGGCTATTCTGACTGGTATGAGGTGATACCTCATTGTAGTTTTGATTTGCATTTCTCTAATGATTAGTGATGCTGAGCATCCCTTCATGTGTTTGTTGGCAGTCTGTACCTCTTCTTTCAAGAAATGTCTTTTTAGGTCTTCTGCCCAATTTTGGATTGGGTTGTTTGTTTTTTTTGATATTGAGCTTCATGAGCTGCTTATAAATTTTGGAGATTAATCCTTTGTCAGTTGCTTCATTTGCAAATATTTTTTTCCCATTCTGAGGGTTGTCTTTTCATCTTGTTTATGGTTTCCTTTGCTGTGCAAACGCTTTTAAGTTTCATTAGGTCCCATTTACTTATTTTTGTTTCTATTTCTATTTCTCTAGGAGGTGGGTCAAAAAGGATCTTGCTGTGATTTATGTCATAGAGTGTTCTGCCTATGTTTTCCTCTAAGAATTTGATAGTTTCTGGCCTTACATTTAGGTCTTTAATCCATTTTGAATTTATTTTTGCGTATGGTGTTAGGGAGTGTTCTAATTTCATTCTTTTACATGTAGCTGTCCAGTTTTCCCAGCACCACTTATTGAAGAGGCTGTCTTTTCTCCATTGTATATTCTTGTTTCTTTTATCAAAAATAAGGTGACCATATGTGTGTGGGTTTATCTCGGGGCTTTCTATCCTGTTCCATTGATCTATATTTCTGTTTTTGTGCCACTACCATACTGTCTTGATGACTGTAGCTTTGTAGTATAGTCTGAAGTTCAGGAGCCTGACTCCTTCAGGCCTGTTTTTCTTTCTTAAGAGTGCTTAGGCTACTTGGGGTCTTTTGTGTTTCCATACAAATTGCGAACTTTTCTGTTCTAGTTCTGTGGGAAATGCCATTGGTAGTTTGATAGGGATTGCATTGAATCTGTAGATTGCTTTGGATAGTATAATCATTTTCACAATGTTGATCCTTCCAATCCAAAAACATGGTATATCTCTCCATCTGTTTGTATCCTCTTTAATTTCTTTCATCAGTGTCTTATAGTTTTCTGCATGCAGGTCTTTTGTCTCCTTAGGTAAGTTTATTCCTAGGTATTTTGTTCTTTTTGTTGCAATGGTAAATGGGAATGTTTCCTAAATTTCCCTTTCAGATTTTCCATCATTAGTATATAGGAATGCAAGAGATTTCTGTGCATTAATTTGTATCCTGCTACTTTACGAACTTCATTGATTAGCTCTAGTAGTTTTCTGGTAGCGTCTTTAGGATTTCCTATGTATAGTATCATGTCATCTGCAAACAGTGACAGCTTTGCTTCTTTTCTGATTTGGATTCCCTTAATTTCATTTTCTTCTCTGATTGCTGCGGTTAAATCTTCCAAAATATGTTGAATAATAGTGGTGAGAGTGGACATCCTTGTCTTGTTCCCAATCTTAGAGGAAATGGTTTCAGTTTTTCACCATTGAGAATGATGTTGGCTGTGGGTTTGTCATATATGACCTTTATTATGTTGAGGTAAGTTCACTCTGTGTCTACTTTCTGGAGGGTTTTAATCATAAATTGGTGTGGAATTTTGTCGAAAGCTTTTTCTGTATCTATTGAGATGATCATATGGTTTTTCTCCTTCAATTTGTTAACATGGTTTATCACATTGATTGATTTGCGTATATTGAAGAATCCTTGCATTCCTGGGATAAACCTCACTTGTTTACGGTGTATGATCCTTTTAACGTGTTGTTGGATTCTGTTTGCTAGTATTTTGTTGAGGATCTTTGCATCTATATTCATCCGTGATATTGGCTGTAGCTTTCTTTCTCTGTGACATCTTTGTCTGGTTTTGGTATCAGGGTGATGGTGGCCTCATAGAATGAGTTTGGGAGTGTTCCTTCCTCTGCAACTTTTTGGAAGAGTTTGAGAAGGATGGGTGTTAACCCTTCTCTAAATGTTTGATAGAATTCACCTGTGAAGCCATCTGGTCCTGGGCTTTTGTTTGTTGGAAGATTTTTAATGGCAGTTTCAATTTCAGTGCTTGTGATTGGTCTGTTTATAGTTTCTATTTCTTCCTGATTCTGTCTTGGAAGGTTCTGCTTTTCTAAGAATTTGTCCATTTCTTCCAGATTGTCCATTTTATTAGCATGTAGTTGCCTGTAGTAATCTCTCATGATCCTATGTATTTCTGCAGTGTCCGTTGTTACTTCTCCTTTATCATTTCTAATTTTATTGATTTGAGTCTTCTCCCTCTTTTTCTTGATGAGTCTGGCTAATGCTTTATCAATTTTGTTTATCGTCTCAAAGAACCAGTTTTTAGTTTTATTGATCTTTGCTATTGTTTACTTCATTTCTTTTTCATTTATTTCTAATCTGATCTTTATGATTTCTTTCCTTCTGCTAACTGCGGGGTTTTTTTGTTCTTTCTCTAATTGCTTTAGGTGTAAGTTTAGGTTGCTTATTTGAGCTGTTTCTTGTTTCTTGAGGTAGGATAATATTGCTATAAACTTCCCTCTTAGAATCGCTTTTGCTGCATCCTATAGGTTTTGAGTTGTCCTGTTTTCATTGTCATTTGTTTCTAGGTATTTTTTTATTTCCTCTTTGATTTCTTCAGTGATCTCTTGGTTATTTAGTAGTGTATTGTTTAGCCTCCATGTGTCTGTATTTTTTTCCAGATTTTTTCCTGTAATTGATATCTAGTCTCAAAGCACTGTGGTTGGAAAAGATACTTGATATGATTTCAATTTTCTTAAATTTACCAAGGCTTGATTTCTGACCCAAGATATGATCTGTCCTGGAGAATGTTGCATGAGCACTTCAGAAGAAAGTATATTCTGTTGTTTTTGGATTGAATGCCCTGTAAATATCAATTAAGGCCATCTTGTTTAATGTATCACTTAAAGCTTGCATTTCCTTATTTATTTTCATTTTGGATGATCTGTCCATGGGTGAAAGTGGGGTGTTAAAGTCCCCTACTATGATTGTATTACTGTCAATTTCCCCTTATATGGCTGTTAGCACTTGCCTTATGTTTTCAGGTGCTCCTGTGTTGGGTGCATAAAAATTTACAATTGCTATATCTTCTTCTTGGATTGATCCCTTGATCATTATGTAGTGTCCTTCTTTGTCTCTTGTAATAGTCTTTATTTTAAAGTCTATTTTGTCTGATAGGAGAATTGCTACTCCAGCTTTCTCTTGATTTCCATTTGTATGGAATATCTTTTTCCATCCCCTCACTTTCAGTCTGTATGTGTCCCTAGGTCTGAAGCGGGTCTCTTGTAGACAGCATATATACGGGTCTTGTTTTTGTATCCATTCAGCCAGTCTATGTGCGTGGGCTTTCTGTAGTTGTGACGAGCTGGGGCTACTCTTCATTGTGGTGCGTCGGCTTCTCATTGCGGTGGGTTCTCTGTTGCGGAGCACGGGCTCTAGGCACATGGGCTTCAGTAGTTGCATCATATGGGCTCAGGATTTGTGGCTCGCAGGCTGTACAGCGCAGGCTCAGTAGTTGTGACGCACGGGCTTAGTTGCTCCGCATCATGTGGGATCTTCCCAGACCAGGGCTTGAACCCGTGTCCCCTGCATTGGCAGGCAGATTCTTAATCACTGCGCCACCATGGAAGTACCTCAAATTTTCTTAATAACATATACTACCACTAAAATAAAAAAACTAATTTTATTTTTAAAATTTCTACCACTGGGCAAGCTATGTTCAAAACAGTAGAGGCTTAATAAATGTATTTGTTTTCATAAGGAGGATATTTACCCTGGAATTATGTCTTTTGATGCATAATATTCCTCATAGAAAAATTGTAAAGTACAGAAATGTAAAGATGGAACCTTAAATCACCAGAGTCTAATCACTGAGAGATTCTTTGTTGTTCTTGAACAGAACTGGGCTTGGGCTATTTAGAAAGAATGGTCCTTCATTTCCATTTTAGCAAGATCATTAGCAGAGTTTGTTCAGCCAATGTCATCCTATAATGTGCCAGGCCTGCTGTACCAGAAGTGTGGCTTTCTGCACACAGCACAGAGAATACTAAAAGGACAATTATTGGTCTTTGGTCAGCCAGCATGCTTTCCCACTTCACATGGTATAGGCAACTTAGTAATTTGAACTTCCTTTGGCGAACCAGCATTTTCTCTGTCTCAGTTCATGTGGTTTGGGTGAAACTGACCCCAGCCTCTCCAAAGTAAGAATGACCTAGGCTTAAATCATCCCTGGATTCAATTTCTAGGGTCAGAGTGTTTCATGAATTTAGGCCAATAAATGTCAAGTGCAGAACGTTTATTTCCAAACATTAACAAGAGAGATGGACGCTATCACTCTGAGCATTTGTAATTAAAAAAAATAAAAGATGTTAAAAGTCCTCTAGAAAGGAAGTTAAGGTGATGAATGGGTGCCTATTTAGATTTAGTACATGGTGGCCATGCTCTGTTATTGTCCCGTGCGTCCCTCACGAAGCCCTTCCCGAGTTGCAATCTGGTCACAGATGTTTCTTTCTCTTCCACCAGACAGTCAGCTCTCTAAGGGAAGGAGACACATGTGCAGTATGTTTGGTCATAGCATAGAGAAGAGCCTAAACTCACATCAGCTAAAGAAATCATCCCGTGGACTCAGCAGCATGGAAATGAGGCCTTGGTGGTTCAACCACTGATGACTCAGGTTTCTGGGCTCCAGGACCTCTACTGGGCGATACCACATCCTACAGTCCCCTCCCTGTATTCTCGGGTTCCTGCTCTAGGCTGGAACAAGTGGTCTGCTCTGAGTCATCATCTGTGGGTACCCATGTGGTCACTACATGTTTCTCACACAACCACCCAGAGAACGTCGTCAGGTAGACGGAGTGGGGGCGAGGCAGCTTCCATAGAAAGCCTTCTAGGATGAAGCACCACGAAACCAGAGGGGAACAAGAGGTCACTGAGCCCACTTGCACCTCCTTCCTCTCCTGGGGGTGCTAAAAAGAGAGCAAGGAGGAAACACCAGCAGCTCCGACCTGGGCAGCCTTCCTGGGAAGATGCAGCCACTCCTGTACCTGCTCCTGTTGGCCTTTTCACTGTCCCCCAGGGCAAAGGCAGGTGAGTGACCATCCCCACCCTCAGAGGCCCAACCTCTTACCCCAGTTGGCACCGATCACCTGCCCCTTCTGCACACCCCTGATCCCTCTATGCACTGGGAACATTCTGAACACCAGCTCCCGTCCCACCTCATACCCCCAAGTATGATGCTGGATACGCCTCCAGCAGGAGCGACAGAGCAAAGGTTGCTCTCCAGAAAAGCCAGTGGGTACTATCCCCTCCTCCAGCCCTACATTTGCTGTGTGGAAAGTCGAACTTTCCTAGAAATGATGGCAGAGGGTCGGAAAACTGGAAAAGAGAAAATAATCAATTCCCCTGAAGAGGGCAGAGTGGGCTTGGCTTCTGCGTCTAGGATGAGACAGGTGCTCCCTCAGCAACTGCTCAGCAGACCTCGGAGTTCCCTTTGCTCAGTCCCCAGGCTCCTCAGTCCCTTTCCCCACCTCTGCTTTCCTTTTCTTTTTTTTTTTTTAACATCTTTATTGGAGTATAATTGCTTTACAATGGTGTGTTAGTTTCTGCTTTATAACAAAGTGAATCAGTTATACATATACATATGTTCCCATATCTCTTCCCTCTTGCGTCTCCCTCCCTCCTACCCTCCCTATCCCACCCCTCTAGGTGGTCACAAAGCACGGAGCTGATCTCCCTGTGCTATGCGGCTGCTTCCCACTAGCTATCTATTTTACGTTTGGTAGTGTATATATGTCCATGTCACTCTCTCACTTTGTCACAGCTTACCCTTCCCCCTCCCTGTGTCCTCAAGTCCATCCTCTAGTAGGTCTGTGTCTTTATTCCCATCTTACCCCTAGGTTCTTCATGACCTTTTTTTTTTTTTCTTAGATTCCATACATATGTGGTAGCACACGGTATTTTTTTTTCTCTTTCTGACTTACTTCACTCTGTATGACAGACTCTAGGTCCATCCACCTCACTACAAATAACTCAATTTCATTTCCTTTTATGGCTGAGTAATATTCCATTGTATATATGTGCCACATCTTCTTTATCCATTCATCTGTTGATGGACACTTAGGTTGCTTCCATGTCCTGGCTATTGTAAATAGTGCTGCAATGAACATTTTGGTACATGACTCTTTTTTTTTTTTTTTTTTTTGCGGTATGCCGGCCTCTCACTGTTGTGGCTTCTCCCATTGCAGAGCACAGGCTCCAGACATGCAGGCTCAGCGGTCATGGCTCACGGGCCCAGCCACTCCATGGCATGTGGGATTTTCCCGGACCAGGGCACGAACCCGTGTCCCCTGCATCAGCAGGTGGACTCTCAACCACTGTGCCACCAGAGAAGCCCCATGACTCTTTTTGAATTATGGTTTGCTCAGGGTATATGCCCAGTAGTGGGATTGCTGGGTCGTATGGTAGTTCTATTTGTAGTTTTTTAAGGAACCTCCATACTGTTCTCCATAGTGGCTGTATCAATTTACATTCCCACCAACAGTGCAAGAGGGTTCCCTTTTCTCCACACCCTCTCCAGCATTTATTGTTTTTAGATTTTTTGATGATGGCCATTCTGACCGGTGTGAGATGATATCTCATTGTAGTTTTGATTTGCATTTCTCTAATAATTAATGATGTTGAGCATTCTTTCACATGTTTGTTGACAATCTGTATATTTTCTTTGGAGAAATGTCTATTTAGGTCTTCTGCCAATTTTTGGATTGGGTTGTTTGTCGTTTTGTTATTGAGCTGCATGAGCTGCTTATAAATTTTGGAGATTAATCCTTTGTCAGTTGCTTCATTTGCAAATATTTTCTCCCACTCTGAGGGTTGTCTTTTTTTTTTTTTTTTTTTTAAACATCTTTATTGGGGTATAATTGCTTTACAATGGTGTGTTAGTTTCTGATTTACAACAAAGTGAATCAGCTATACATATACATATGTTCCCATATGTCTTCCCTCTTGCGTCTCCCTCCCTCCCACTCTCCCCATCCCACCCTTCCAGGCTGTCACAAAGCACCGAGCTAATATCCCTGTGCCTTGCGGCTGCTTCCCCCCAGCTATCTACCTTACTACGTTTGTTAGTGTGTATATGTCCATGACTCTCTCTCGCCCTGTCAAAACTCACCCTTCCCCCTCCCCATATCCTTAAGTCCGTTCTCCAGTAGGTCTGCGTCTTTATTCCTATCTTACCCCTAGGTTCTTCATGACATTTTTTTCCCTTAAATTCCATATATATGTGTTAGCATACGGTATTTGTCTTTTTCTTTCTGACTTACTTCACTCTGTATGACAGATTCTAGGTCTATCCATCTCATTACAAATAGCTCAATTTCATTTCTTTTTAAGGCTGAGTAATATTCCATTGTGTATATGTGCCACATCTTCTTTATCCATTCATCCGATGATGGGCGCTTAGGTTGTTTCCATGTCCTGACTATTGTAAATAGAGCTGCAATGAACATTTTGGTACATGACTCTCTTTGAATTTTGGTTTTCTCAGGGTATATGCCAAGTAGTGGGATTGCTGGGTCATATGGTAATTCTATTTGTAGTTTTTTAAGGAACCTCCATACTGTTCTCCACAGTGGCTGAACCAATTCACATTCCCACCAGCAGTGCAAGAGTGTCCCCTTTTCTCCACACCCTCTCCAGCATTTATTGTTTCTTGATTTTTTTATGATGGCCATTCTGACTGGTGTGAGATGATATCTCATTGTAGTTTTGATTTGCATTTCTCTAATGATTAATGATGTTGAGCATTCTTTCATGTGTTTGTTGGCATTCTGTATATCTTCTTTGGAGAAATGTCTATTTAGGTCTTCTGCCCATTTTTGGATGGGGTTGTTTGTATTTTTGTTATTGAGCTGCATGAGCTGCTTGTAAATTCTGGAGATTAATCCTTTGTCAGTTGCTTCATTTGCAAATGTTTTCTCCCATTCTGAGGGTTGTCTTTTGGTCTTGGTTATGGTTTCCTTTGCTGTGCAAAAGCTTTGAAGTTTCATTAGGTCCCATTTGTTTATTTTTGTTTTTATTTCCATTACTCTAGGAGGTGGGTCAGAAAGGATCTTGCTGTGATTTATGTCATAGAGTGTTCTTCCTATGTTTTCTTCTAAGAGTTTGATAGTTTCTGGCCTTACATTTAGGTCTTTAATCCATTTTGAGCTTATTTTTGTGTATGGTGTTAGGGAGTGATCTAATCTCATACTTTTACATGTACCTGTCCAGTTTTCCCAGCACCATTTATTGAAGAGGCTGTCCTTTCTCCACTGTACATTCCTGCCTCCTTTATCAAAGATAAGGTGTCCATATGTGCGTGGGTTTATCTCTGGGCTTTCTATCCTGTTCCACTGATCTATCTTTCTGTTTTTGTGCCAGTACCATACTGTCTTGATTACTGTTGCTTTGTAATATAGTCTGAAGTCAGGGAGCCTTATTCCTCCAGCTCCTTTTTTCGTTCTCAAGATTGCTTTGGCTATTCGGGGTCTTTTGTGTTTCCATACAAATTGTGAAATTTTTTGTTCTAGTTCTGTGAAAAATGCCAGTGGTAGTTTGATAGGGATTGCATTGAATCTGTGAGGGTTGTCTTTTGGTCTTGTTTATGGTTTCCTTTGCTGTGCAGAAGCTTTGAAGTTTCATTAGGTCTCATTTGTTTATTTTTGTTTTTATTTCCATTTCTCTAGGAGGTGGGTCAAAAAGGATCTTACTGCGATTTATGTCGTAGAGTGTTCTGCCGATGTTTTCCTCTAAGAGTTTGATCGTTTCTGGCCTTACATTTAGGTCTTTAATCTGCTTTTCTTCCTAAGCCATTTCTGGCTCCCCTCTTTCAAGGATGAAGCCACTGTTGGGCAGACCGGAACTTCTCTCCTTTCCAGAATCCCACCAGCATTGGCCCTACCAACAACCCTCTTCCAGAGGCCAATTTTGTGTGTGTGTTGGTGGGGGGTGAACAGGGGTGTGGTCATTCCTTCATGTAGCCAACAAATACTTATTGGGCACTTACCGTATGTCAGGCCCTGGGAAATAGGCTATGATGACATCTAGATCCCTACTCTAAAGCCCTGAGCACTGGAAAGCTAGGCTATCCTAGACATCACGGGATGACAGGGCCCTTAGAAACTCATTAAGACAAAGCATAGTCGGGAGAGGAATGTTCAGAAGCCTCTAGGACTTTGCTGTACCTAAGACAGGTATGCTCACCTCCAACTATGTGTGGAAGACAGTTTCACAGACCCAGACTGCTGCTCTTCCCTTTTCTAGAAGAGGATGTTGAGGCCCCTCACACCGCCAACCTCAGGCCAGGCTGGACCAGCAGTGCCCAGCAGTTCTGAGCATCAAGCCGATGCCTACCAGGTGCAGTCAGTGGTTGCACACAAGCAGAACAGTCTTTTCCTTCAGGGGAGATCATCGGGGGCCATGAGGCCAAGCCCCACTCCCGCCCCTACATGGCATTTCTTCAGATCTGGGACCAGGATGATCAAAAAAGGTGCGGTGGGTTCCTGATTCGAGAGGACTTTGTGTTGACAGCCGCTCACTGCTGGGGAAGGTGAGGAGCCGGAAGTAGCCCGCACCCTCCTGAAAACCCCTGACAGGGAGCCCTGCCTTTTTCTCTGGAAGCAACCAGCCTCCTAGGAACACATGAGCTGGGAGGGCTCCTGAGAGGGTGAGAAAGAGGGCAGCGGGGAGGGGCACGTCAGTGTCAGAGGCATTGCTGAAGTAAGAGAGACTAGAGATAGGGCATGCCTTGGGATCAGAAGGCAAACTAATGCAATTTCACATGTTTTCCTGGGGCTGACACTTGGGAACCACTGTGCCCTTACCAATGGCTCCAGAATCCGACCTTGGCTGCCAAGAAACAGAGGGCACAGACAGTTCAGCCCCCGGGGCCCTCCTGTTGCCTGCATTTCCCCTCAGCTGCAGCCTGGCCCTGGTGTCACCTGCCCTTCGGCTCCTGGGCTGTATCTCCTGTGACTCCACTTCCTGCTTTGCTGTCTGTGCAGCTCAGTCAACGTCACCCTGGGGGCCCACAACATCAAGGATCGGGAGAGGACCCAGCAGGTCATCCGGGTGAGAAGAGCCATCCCCCACCCAGGCTATAATGAAAAGAACTACTCCAATGACATCATGTTACTAAAGGTAAACCTCCTTGCTTCTCCTGCCCTCCTGGAAACAGATCATTTCCCCTCCCACTGCCACGCATCCCTTTCCTCCCTCCCATCTGGCTGCCTGACCAGTCCCTGTGGCTCAGGTGAGAGGGAAGACACTGCAGCATCATTGCCATGTCCAGGCCCGGGGACCACTGGCTGAGCTGGACTCTCTTGCCTCTTCCCATCAGCTGGAGAGAAAGGCCAAGCAGACTGCAGCCGTGAGACCCCTCAGCCTGCCCAGGGGCAAGGCCCGGGTGAAGCCAGGACGGGTGTGCAGTGTAGCTGGCTGGGGGCAGGTCGCTATGGGCACGTACTCAGACACACTGCAGGAGGTAAAGCTGACCGTACAGAAGGATCAAAAGTGTGAATCCTACTTACACAATTATTACAACAATGCCATTCAGCTGTGTGTGGGGGACCCAAAGGAAAACAAAGCTTCCTTTAAGGTGAGAATGACCACCTACCTTGCCTGGCTCTGGGGAGACACGTGTTTGTAGAAGATCTGGGACCAGGGGACCCAAGCAGTGTGGGAACTGCCCCACCCTCTAAGCTGGGACCTTTCTCTCCAGGAAGAGAAGGGGGAACAGCCAGAGCTGGGAGTGCCTAGGGCCCCTGCAAGTCTACAAAAGACCTGTGGGGAATCTAAACCTGGTGCTCCTTCAAAGCGGGAATTTGCAACACACTGAGGCACAGGTGTTAGAAAACTGGGCTTCCTGAGTGTGGTAGTTAAAACCAGGTGCCTCCTCAGCACTGGAACCCACCTGGCTTAATGAGCTCATCCTCCCTGATAAGTGTCAGCCCACCAACCTGCTTCCATGTCCTTGAACAGCAGCTTGGAGCCCACAGTCCCACAGCGTCTTGATAGAGAAAGGATCTGAGACCTGGGGGAGGAGAGGGTGCTGTCCCCTGGTGAAGTGAAGCAGTGACAATGTCCAGGGTCAGGGCTTGGCAGCCGAGGGGACCACGGGGGCCTGCCCTGCCCTCTGACCTCCTACCTGGAGGCCATGCAAGGTGGCCTCCCCCGAGAGGGGGCTTGGGACGGCAGGGAGGCAGGACCAGGAGGAGACCTGGCTCAGTGCTTCCCCTTCCCTGTCCTCAGGGGGACTCCGGGGGCCCTCTGGTGTGTAACAATGTGGCCCAGGGCATTGTCTCCTACGGACAAAAAAATGGGTCACCTCCACGGGCCTGCACCAAAGTCTCAAGTTTCCTGCCCTGGATAAAGAAAACCATGAAAAGCCTCTGACTGCGGAACAAGACCTTCTTCCCTGGAGCTGATCCAGAATTACACTGGGGGGCTGGGGGTATCAGCAGCTGAATAAATGTCTCTCAGCTGAGCAGGAAGGGCTGGCTTCTCGTTTACTCATTGACCTTTCTTCATAGGCACCCACTCTATGTTTCGAAAGCCAACGACAAAATTTTTCAGTTTTCTGCTTCTACCTCTTCTCCCTCCCACCATCTCTTCCCATAAACCCCAAGCAAAGCTGTTACCCAGGTCCTGCATACCCACATCTGTCTTTCAGGGCCTGCCCTCCTTCCAGGGCTGAAGCTGAGCACCATCAGGAGAAAACATGAACCTCTCTGGTCCTGGGGCTCAGGGTGAGCTTCTTGGCTCCTGGCCCTGTGTTACATGGCAGAGAGGAGGGGATCACACCATGGGTCCTGGACACCAAGCAGGCACAGCCTGGGGCTGCAGCTCCAGGACAGAGCCCCACCACTGGGGAGGGGAGGCGCCTTCCTGAGCAGACGTTTCTCTCCCACAGCCAGGGAGGCCGGCGCAGAGCAGGGGTGGGTCTCGTGAGAAGCTCCTCATTCTCACCTAGGCTGAGTGTCCTCCCAGCCCTCCTCGGAGCTCACGGACCAGCTCTGCCTCCAGTCCCCAGGCTGCCTCTTGTCCATCCCTGCTCACCACCATGAGTTCTCAGAGTCCACCGACTCCTGTCCCCTCCAGACCACACTGATCTGAGCTGACCCCTTCCTCATATCCTTCCCACCCAGGACACCCTGAGCACCCTAGGGTTCCAGCAGGGCATCACCACTGAGATGCCAACCCAGCTCATGCCCTGGCAGAGAGGGGTATCAGAGGGACCAGGCCTGTGCTGGCACCAGGCAGGGCCCATGAGGGATGTCTCTCCAGAACCCTTGGCCCCATCTCTCTCCTGGTCAGGGCCAGCTCAATTTCCACATGCAGCCCAATGCCCGCCATGTGTTCAGGGTCCACTGGCCACATGGTCACTCAGTAGCCTGAGTCCCTTTCAGCCTGTCCCTTTAGTCACCGCTGGCCTCTAGGCTGAGATTCCCTGCTGGTCACCTGGGAACTTTTGAGTTAGAAAGGACTCCTGTCTTTAGCAGGACTGAAAAGCACAATGTTTTTCATCAATCAACACACGCACTGATTGAGCACCTACTAAGTGCCAGACATTGGGGTTGTACGGCGGACATAAGATAGGTGTAACAGTGAGGAGCCAAATCTGACTACATGTTGGATCTGTTTCTTTTACTTTAACCTTTGCTTTCCGTTGCTTTTGTTCGCTAAAAGGATACTGTCTATACACAATGGCCTGCCTCGGGGAACCCTGCCTCTCTGCCTGAATGTTAAACGAAAGTGCCTTTGTTTAGGGAAACATCCTGACCCCGTCAGGATGTTTGCAAGAAAGAAGATGGCTGGCTTCTTTGGATGGCTGCAAGAAAGAAGAAATTGGACTTCCCTGGCGGCACAGTGGTTAAGAATCCGCCTGCCAATGCAGGAGACATGGGTTCGAGCCCTGGTCCAGGAAGATCCCACATGCCACGGAGCAACTAAGCCCGTGCACCACAACTACTGAGCCTGCACTCTAGAGCCTGCAAGCCACAACTACTGAGCCCACGTGCCACAACTACTGAATCCCGTGCACCTAGAGCCCATGCTCCACAACAAGAGAAGCCACCGCAATGAGAAGCCCGTGCACCACAACGAAGAGTAGCCCCTGTTCGCCGCAACTAGAGAAAGCCTGCGCGCAGCAACGAAGACCCAAGGCAGCCAAAAACGAACGAATGAATGAAAATAAATAAATAATAAATTTATTTTTAAAAAAAAGAAAGAAGAAATTATCACATCCCCTCCCCAAGGGAAGAAATTAGCACATCCCCTCCCGAAGGCTGGCCATTCCAGGGGACAGTTGCCAATCTTATGGCCTTTTTACCTTACTTCCTCATCTCCTCTCCCATCTCTCTTCTGTCAAAGAAATTGGCATCCAAACCAAGACAAGATGGTTAGTTTTGAGACTTTAGTCGGCCGTCTTCTCGGTCTGCCGGCTTTGCGAATAAAGCCCTATACCTTGCCTCAATACCTCGCCTCTGATTTATTGGCCCATCATGCAGCAAGCAGAGCGCATGTGGACTCGGTAACACAGGTTCTATCATCTGAGCGCGGTGGAACTGACAGTGTTGACTTTCATCTGAATCTTTTCTCTCCCTTCCCACCTTCACATGATTCCACCTGAGGGGTCTAGATCTCTTTATCCCTGTGGGAAGTCCACAGGGATAAAGCATTTGTGTTTATTTTTATTGCTGGTTACACTCTGTAGAAGTGCTATTACATGTGACTCTAGAACGAGTCATTTATTTTCTAGATGTGAAGATCCCGCTCTGTTCACGGGAGCATCCTTGTCCCCTAGGGGAGAAAGTAGCAGGGAGGGAAGAAGAAGGAACAAGGGCAACCTTATTTCTTTTACTCTAAAAGTAGCAGGTAGGAATGTCATTGCACACATTCAGGTGGTAGGAAAACCCATATGAAGTATTTGTTTGAAGGCAATCAGAATCTGAGTCTACACGCTCATCCTGTTGGATGGACCCAAAACATGATCCCTGTCATGACTGCAAGCTCCTGCCTGTGCAGATGAAACTGGAATCAGGGAGGCCCATGTGGTCTGGACAAATAGAGAAGTGTCTCTGCTCTTTAGGCCATCACAGTTGCTGCTGCATCCATACAGTCCAAGATGACCTAGACTTTTCAGGCTTAGGAAGGAAAGGCTTGGAGGCCACATGTAGAGTGTGTGGTTTTTTGCTGAGCAAGGATCTCCCTGTGCTGGGCTCACCTCGCCAGACACTCCTAGCAGCCATCTACCCAAGGTCTTGCACTGCTATGCAGCACTGCCTGGGAGGTGAGCGTCAGTTCTAGCTCTGTGATGGTGCCATCCTGCCCCAAAAACACACCATGTTCCTCTGCGCCATGGGGTCAATACCCTGGGATCATGTAACCCTCAAAAGCATGCCGTTTCCCATTTTTGTGCACAAAGCATGCAGCAGTGTAATCTCCTAATGACCTGGGCACTTTTACAAAGGAAGAGCAGTGATGTCACACAGCTTCTGATTTAGAGCTGAAAAAACCCCTAAGACATACTAAGGACCTGGCTCCTTGATTGAAAAAGACAAAAAGGAAAATATAGAAACAAAAAAACACAGCATTTTAAAAAGTTGCCCAGCCACATACATGTTCAGCTCAAGTATTACATTTATTTTGAGGAAATGGTTTTATGATTTAAAACAGGTTTAAGAATCTTTGTTGCAGACCCTCATTCTCCTTTGAGAGATGAGGGAGACAAAGTCCCAGGAGGGGGTAGTGAACGACTGGAGGCACCATAGCGTTAGGACGGAGCCTGGACTAAGCCAGGCTCCCTGACAGCCAAGCCAGCAAGAGGCCTTCCATGTTTTCTAACTCCTGCCCTTGTGATGACTTCCTGGCATCCCTGGACAAGACATGAGCCTCTGCTCAGACACTTACCTCCCCAGAGAGCAAGCCTCTGGGCCCCCGTGGCAGCCATTCTCTGACAAGTATTCAAAACGCCCTCCTGGTGAGCTGGTCTGTCTGCTCATGGGCACACTTGGATGGAGGCAGGTAAGTACCTGAAACATGCTGATTCCTTCAAATCTTCTTGTCCTTAGAAGTATCCTCTGTCCCCCACCTTCAAGGAAAAAATTCTTGCCTTGCTTAAGCAAGATCTCTGTAATGGAAATAAAAAATGAAATGCAATAAAACATCTCTGCAATGACCTCTAACGAAATGCCTCTACTCACCAAGACACTCTCCCATCACCCCTCCTGCCCTCCAGACCCACAAGAAGACTCAGGTCCCAGTGTGGTTGGAGAGAGAACTGCCAAGCCAGCTCTGGGGCGAGAGACCTAAAGGGATGCAAGTTCTTGCTAATTTCTCTTGGGAATGTGCATTGGAACAGAGATGGCTCTGCCTTCCCTGCCCATGACCGTACTTCTGCCAATAGCACTCACTGTGGACTTGCAGAACTTCCAGGGTTTATTTCCTGTCTTGGTATCCCACACAATACCCTTTTGGCCAACAAACACATTTCACTATGAAAAAAATTCAACAAAAGTTTCCTTACTTTCCAGAGGCATATTGCTAGACTACATTTCTTATTCAGAGTCAAGAGGCTCAATGAACCTGTGTTAATCAAGTAAGACAAAGAAAATCACATCTAAGCATGTAATAGTCAAATTAATGAAAATCAAAGATAAAGAGAAACAGTTGACCATAGGCAGAGGGGAAAAGAACTTACATTACTTTAGGGGAAACAAGAATCACAACAAGCTTCTTGTCAGAAATAATGGAAGTCAGAAGGCAGGGAAATAACATTTTTAAATGATTGAAAGAAAAAAATAGGCAACCTATTTCTGGAATTCAACCTAGAATTCTATGTCCAGTGAAAATATTGTTCAAAAATGAAGACAAAATAAAGACATTTTCAGAAAAACAAAGGTAAGAGAATTTGTTGCCATCAGACCTGCACTGTAAGAAATACTAAAAGAAGTCTTCAGGCTGAAGGGAGGTGATTCCCCCATTTGCAAGCAGGAAGGGAAAAAAAAAATAAAAGTGTAAAATGTAGACTCAAGATGGTGAAGTAGGAAGACCCTGAGCTCACCTGCCCCCAAGAACACATCAAAACTACAACTACATATAGAGCAACTCTTGCTGAGAATAACTGGAAGACTAGCAGAATAGCTCTTCTACAACCAAGGCTATTAAAGCACACATACACACACACAGGGAGTCTGGGAAGAGGAGGGGATGATATCTAGGCAAGACCATTATCCCTAGTGATGACCCATAAAATGAGGGGATGTCACAGACTCAGGGATCCTCACTGTGAAGAGAGGGTGTTTGAGCTTCATATTAGGCACCCCAGCCCTGGGGTCTGACACTGAAAAGGTGAGACCCATTAGCTGGTTTAAAAATCATTGGGCTTACTGGAGGGCTCTCCCTAGACTCCAGTCTTGAAGAGTGCACAGACTTGCTCCCAGTCCCCACACCAAGGTAGCATACTGAAAACTGCCCGTGTTTTTTTCTTTTTTTTAAGAAAAAAAGGGAGAGAACCCAAATAAGTAAAATAAGAAATGAAATAGGTGAAGCTACAACTGATACCACAGAAATACAAACAATCATAAGAGAATACTGCAAAAAAGTTATATGCCAACAAATTGGACAACCTAGAAGAAATGGATGAATTCCTAGAGACATACAATCTTCCAAGACTGAATCAGGAAGAAATAGATCATCTGAACAGCTGATAACTAGAATTGAAATTGATTCAGAAATCAAAAATCTCCCAGTAAACAAAAGTCCAGAACCAGAGAGCTTGACAAAGGAATTCTACCAAACACTTAAAGAGTTAACACCTATCCTCCTCAACTATTCCAAAATAATGAAGAGGAAACACTCACAAATATTCCATGAGGATAACATTACTCTGATACTGAAACCAGACAAATACAAAAGAAGAAAGAAAGAAAGAAAGAAAAAGAAAGAGAGAGAGAGGGGAAAAAAGGAAGAAAGAAAGAGAGAGAGAGAAAGAAAGAAAGAAAGAAAGAGAGGGAAAGAAAGAGAAAGAAAGAAAGAAAGAGAGAGGGGGGAAAGAAAGAAAGAGAGAGAGAGAAGGAAGGGAGAGAGGGAGGGAGGGAGGGAGGGAGGAAGGAAGGAAAGAAGGAAGGAAGGAAGGAAGGAAGGAAAGAAGGAAGGAAGGAAGGAAGGAAATACAAAAAAAGAAAATCCCTGACCTACATAGATGCAAAAATCCTCAATAAAATATTAACAAACCAACTTCAACAATACATTAAAAGGATCATACACCAAGATCAAGTGGGATTTATTCAAGGGACAGATGGATGGTTCCTTATCTGCAAATCAATCAACCCTACACCACATTAACAAAACAAAGAATAAAAATCATATGATTGGGGCTTCCCTAGTGGCACAGTGGTTGAGAGTCCGCCTGCCGATGCAGGGGACACAGGTTCTTGCCCCGGTCCGGGAGGATCCCACGTGCCGCGGAGCGGCTGGGCCCGTGAGCCATGGCCGCTGAGCCTGCACGTCCGGAGCCTGTGCTCCGCAATGGGAGAGGCCACAACAGTGAGAGGCCCGCATACCGCAAAAAAAAAAAAAAAAATCATATGATCATCTCAATAGATACAGATAAAGCATTTGACAAAATTCAACATCGATTCATGATAAAAACTTTCAACAAAGTTGGTATAGAGTGAACATGTCTCAACATAATAAAGGCCATTTACGACAAACCCACAGCTAACATCATATTCAATGAGAAAAGCTGAAAGCTTTTCCTCTAAGGTTAGGAACAAGACAAAAAGGCCCACACTCACAATTTCTATTTAACATAGTATTGGAAGTCCTAGCCACAACAATCAGACAAGAAAAAGAAATAAAAGCATCCAAATGGGAATAAAAGAAGTAAAATTGTCACTATTTGCAGATGACATGATATTATATATAGAAAACTCAAACGACTCCACCAAAAAAAAAAAAACATATTAGAAGAAATAAATGAATTCAGTAAAGTTGCAGGATACAAGATGAATATATGGAAATCTGTTGTTTTTTTATATATTAGTAATGAACTCTCAGAAATAGAAAGAAAAAAATCCCAATTACAACCCATCAAAATAAATAAAATACCTATGAATAAATTTATTCAAAAAGGTGAAAGATCTATATTCTAAAAACTATAAAACATTGGTTGAAGGAAGTTGAACAAATAAATGGAAAGATATCACATGTTCAGGGATTGAAAGAATTAATATTATTAACATGAGATACGACCCAAAGCAACCTACAGATTTAATGCAATCCCTATAAAAACACCCGTGCCATTTTTCAGAGCTAGAACAAATGATCCTAAAATTCATATGCAAAAACAAAGGACCCCAAATAGCCAAAGAAATGCTGAGGAAAAAGAACAAAGCTAGAGGTATCATCCTCCCTGACTTCATACTGTACCATAAAGCTACCATAATCAAAACAGTATGAAATTGGCACAAAAACAGACACAAAGATTAATGGAACAGAATAGAGCCCAGAAATGAACACATGTACATAAGGTCAATAAATATACCACAAAGAAGGCAAGATAATACAACGGAGAAAAGTCTCTTCAATAAGTGGTGTCAGGAAAACTGGACAGCTACATGTGAAAGAGTAAAATTAGAACATTTCCTCACACCATATACAAAAATAAACTCAAAATTTATTAAAGACCTTAAACCATTAAATTCTCAGAAGAAAACATAGGCAGTGCACTCTTTGGCATAGGTCTCGGCAATATATTGGGGTTTTTTGGATATTTCTCCTCAGGCAAGGGAAACAAAAACAAAAAGAAACAAATGGGACCTAATTAAACTTAAAAGCTTTTGCACAACAAAGGAAACTATCAACAAAACCAAAAGGCAACGTACTGAATAAAAGAAACTATTCACAGGTGATATGTCTGATAAGCAATTAATATCTAAAATATATAAAGAACTCACACAACTCATTATCAAAAAAAAAAAAACAACCCAATTGAAAAATAGGCAGGGTGCAGGGAACTATACTCAATATCCTGTGACAAATCATAATGGAAAAGAATATGAAAAGAATATATATATGTGTATAACTGAATCACTTTGATGTGCAGCAGAAATTAACACAACATTGTAAATCAACTATACTTCAATAAAATAAATGTTTTTAGTGGGCAGTCATCTGAATAGACATTTTTCCAAAGAAGACATGCAAATGGCCAACAGATAGATGAAAAGATGTTCAACATCACTAATCATCAGGTAAATGCAAATCAAAATCACAGTGAGATATCACCTCACACTTCTCAGAATGGTTATTGTCAAAAAGACAAGAAATAACAAATGCTAGCGAGGATGTGTTGAAAAGAAAAAACTGGTATCCTGTTGGTGGGAATATAAATTGGTATAGCCACTATAGAAAACAGTACTGAGGTTCCTCAAATACTTAAAAATAGAACTACCATGTGATTCAGCAATTCCACTCCTGCGTATATATCTGAAGAAAACAAAAAAACTAGTTCAAAAAGTTATACCAATGTTCACAGAAGCCAAGCTATGGAATCAATCTCAGTGTCCATCAACAGATGAATGCATAGAGAAGATGTGGCATATATATATGTACAATAGAATATACTCAGCCATAAAATAAACAATGAAACTTACCATTTGCAACAACATGGATGGACCTAGAGGGTATTATGTTTAGTGAAATAAATCAGATAAAGATAAATACTGTACATTTTCACTTACACATGGAATCCAAAATATAAAACAAATGAACGAATGTAATAAAACACAAACAGACTCATAGATACAGAGAAAAAAGCTAGTGGTTACCAGAGGGGAGAGGGTAATGGGAGAAGGAAGATAGAGGAAGGAGACTAAGAGGTACAAACCACTAGGTATAAAATAAATAAGATACAAGGATGTAATGTACAACACAGGGAATATAGCCAATATTTTATAATAACTTTATAGTCAGTATAAACTGTAAAAATACGGACACCTGAAACTAATATAATATTGTAAATCAACTATACTCTAATTTTTAAAAAGTGGCCAAGTGGAAAAGGATTTATATCAATTTCTTACATGGATTATTGACTTTAAGGCAAAAAATGCTTTAGTATTTACGGCATATAGTGGTGAAACGTATGACAAGAAGAACTCAAAGGGTGAGAAGGAAGACAAATGAAAATATATCATTACAATGTTCACATATGAAGTGGTATAGCATGAATTCAAGGTTGCCTGTAATATGTGAAGGAGGCATACTATAATCCTAGAGTAATAGCTAAAATAATATATAGATATGTAACTAAAAGCCAATAAAGAAGACAAAATGAGATACAACAAAATATAGCAGGAAAAGTAGGGCAAAAGAACAAAGAATAAATCACATTAATAGAAATCAAATAGCAATACGATATTCTTCAATCCAACCCTATCAGTAGCTGCATTGAATGTAACTAGATTAAATACTCCAAAGGACACAGATTGTTAGTCTGGATAAAAATGCAAGACTCAACCTCGTGCTGTTTAATGAGAAACATCTTAAATATAAAGACATGGATAGGAGGAAAGTAAACTTATGGGGGGAAAAAAGATGTATCCTGCAACACCAATTAAAAAAAAAGCCTTACCCATGGTATATGCTGTTTAACTTTAGAACTTTCGGCCATCTGAGAGATGAGATAGAGTAGAATAATTATTTTCTTTTTTCCTTTTCTTATTTCTGTTTATCTGAATAAGAGTGAAGTTGAGACTCTTTATTATTTTTTACATTTATTTTACTGTGAACGCTCAGGTCTTTTGCCCATTCTATCAGATTTTTGGTCTGTTTCTTCTGGATTTAGAGATCTTTGAATATTAGATTCGCTCCTTAATTGTGACAAAGGTTGCAATAATTCTTTACAATTTTGCTGCATGTAATTTGAATTTTCTTACACTCTTCTTTGATATATAAACTTTAAAATTTATTTTTTCAGATCATTATTTATCAGTCTTTCTTTTAAAGTGTATGAATTTAGAGTCATTGCTAGAAAGGCTTTCTCCACTTTCACTTTCCAAAGGACTTTACCCATGCTTATTTCTAGGCAATATATGGTTTTATCTTGTGTATTTCAGTATACAAATGTCTTACCTATTTGGACTTTACTCTGGTGGTTTCCGTAAGATACTGCTCCAATGTAATCTCTTAACAAATGACTGTCCAGTTGTCCCTAAATCATTTATTAAAAGTCCATCTTTTCCCTTATGATTTGAATTGCTACTTTATTATAAACTTCATTTCCATATATACCTGTGAATGTTTCTGAAGTTTTCCATTGTGTTTCACTAGTCTCTCTCTCTGTTCATGATACAACACCACACTGTTTTTCGGAAAGAATTTTTATAGACGTTCTTAAGATCTGATAGGCTAACCCTCTGCCATACTATTCCTTTTTCTTTTTAACAATTTCCCTAGTGATTCTTTCATGCTTATCTTCCACACAAATTTTAGAAACAATCTAGACCTTGTGTAACCCCAAGTGAAAAAATTGGGTGGGTTTTTAAAAATCACATCATATATATTATTTTTATAATCACATTTATATATTAGCTTTGGGAGAATCAGTACCTTTTTGGTGCAGATCTGTCATATGTGAGAACTAAGAACATCTTGCTGTTTCTAAAGTCTGTTTTTGTGTTTTTCAGAAGTTCTTTAACATTTTGCACAAATAGGTTTTTCACAATTCTGGTTAAGGTTTTCCTAAGCCCCTCATCTTTCTTTTGCTGCTACTATAACAGATTTTCTTCCCAATTACATCTTCAAAGTGGTTATTATTTGTATATATGAAAGGTACAGATTTCCTTTTAATTTTGAAATAATCTCCAGCTTATAGAAAAGTTGCCATTGCAATACAAAAACTTTTGTCTTCCAGGCCCATTTGCGAGTAAAGTTACTGACGTGATGCTCCATCAACTTCTCAAATACTTTAGAGTGTAATCCCTACAAACAAGGGCACTCTTACATAACCACAGTCCTACGATCAAACCCAGGGAATTAACATTGATGCCACCAATACCATCTAATCCTCAGACAGTGAAAAACCTGGCTCATTAGCTTAATATGTTGACTTGTTTGATTAATCCCCACAGAGATTTATATAACAGAGCTCTCATTCATCTTCTCCAAGTGCCTCCCCTGCTCCCCCGACCCAGGCTCTGGCAATCCACATCAGGCAGCCTCTTCATACCCATGCCCACCTCACCCTATTTATCCCGCTCTGACACATCCCGCCAGACTCCCCCGCCCTCCACCACCCCGACTCCATGAAGGCCTTTAAATCTCCCTTGAGCTCCGATACCACCTAATAGCCAGTCCCTGTTTGAACACCCTCTTCAACAGACTTGGGCATCCACTCCCTGCCTCACATGTATTCTAATTACTCATCCAGGCTGCCCAGTGCAGGGTGTCCGAGCCCACGTAGGGAGTGTGTCCACACAGGGGAGAGGCCTGGAGTGGGTACATTCCCACCCCGCGCAGGCTTGGCTTGGACACCACGCTCTCATTTACTGTGGCTCCCCTGCCAGAATCCCTACTGAGAGTGTGCTTTGTTTCTTTAAGGTTTTGTTGCTTTTTAAGAGACTTGGGATCAAGATATTTAGAACCAACAATGTTTTCAATTCCATGACTCTCTCCTTCTTTTCCATTATGGGGACATGATCAGGATAATTTGTTTAGCAAATGGTACAGGGACATCAGAATGCAATTCTCTGGATAGTGGTGTGGGTATTCTGCTTTGGCTCCCTGGCATCCATTCTCACTTCACACGGTATCAGTAATTCATTAAAAAGAGTAACTCTGGGGACAGGCAAACTTCTTCCATTCTCAGTGCACGTGGGTTGGACAGAGCAGACCCCAACCTACCCAAAGGCACTGACCTAGGCTTAGACCGATCAGTGGTTTCAATGGCTCTGACTAACTCTCCAGACCCCTAAAGCAGTGTGGCAGGTTCTGCTTTGCTATGACTGCCGTTGTGTATCTCCCATCCCACACGTTCTCCTTACATGACGGCAACGCTCCTCCTGCTGGGAGGTGGGGTCTATGACCCTTCCTTTTTAATCTGGTGGGGGCTCTTGATGCTTCAGTTAGTGGAATATGGTAGAATAGATGCTTCTGCCTGGCTCATTCTTTTTTTAGCAGACGCTCATTCTGGGGAAGCCCACCACTGTGTTGTGAGGGAGCCAAACAATCCCATGAACTGAGACTACTTGAGGGGACCTTGTGAAGAGAAACCAACGGGCCCAGTGAACAGCAAGCACTAACCACTGGGTAGGTGTGAGTGGGCCTTCAGATGATTCAGCTTCCAGGATTCAAGCCTCCCTGACACCAAGGGGAACAGAGGGATGCTATCCACACTGTACCCTGACCAAAACGCAGATCTGTGGGTAAAAGCAATGTCGCTGCTGTTCTTAAACCACTCAGTTCTTTATAACTGGAATAAGCCCTCTTCAGCATCACTCTCACACCATTCTGTCCATCCCATACCAAGGATCTCACCATCCTTGTCTGATCATGACAGCTTGTCTCCTCCACCAGAAGCAAGAGATGTTATCTCCAATGCTTCCCACAGTCTCACACAAAAAGAGGTCTCAATACACAATCACCCTGGTGATCTAAAGAGCACGACGAAAATTAAGATATTCTTGAATCTATCATCCTGAGACCCAGGCTGCTAGGGCTCAGGGACCTGCTACTGGCTGATACAACATCTCCAACTACCCCTACTTGGAGCTGCCTTTCTTGTTTTCTGCTGTTGTGGTGGCGCTGAGCTGAGAGCTACGGGTCCTCCCGTGGTGACTGGTAGTTCATGCTCCACTCAGACCCCAGGACTTGATCAGACAGAGCTGTGAGACTATCAGAAAAACCTCACTTGATAAAGGTCACAACACCAGAGGGGACCCCCAGGGTTAAAGGACCAGAAGGAAGCAGCGGCGACTCAGATCTGGGCAGCCTTCCTGGAGAGATGCTCCTGCTGGCCCTTCTTCTGTCCCCCAGTGGGGAGGCAGGTAAGTGACTGTCCCCACTGTCAGAGGTCCAGTCCCACCCTGCACTGGAGAAACCCTGCTCAGGTGCTACACTCATACATATCCTGGCTCTGGTCCATCTCCAGGAACTTTCTGAACTCTGGTCAAATTCCCTCAAAGACCAGCAGATCTGCTCCCATCTCCCCTCTCCAGGCTTTGGCTCCATGAGCACAGCGGGCAGACTGCAATCTTTCTTTCAGGCAAAATCATCGGGGCCATGAGGCCAAGCCTCACTCTCATCCCTACATGGCGTTTCTTGAGTACCATGGTTCAAAGAAAAGTTTCATCAGTGGGGGGTCTCCTTGTGCATGAGGACTTCATGCTGACAGCAGCTCACTGCTGGGGAAGGTGAGGAGCAACACCTGGGCCCTCACCCCTCTGTAGACCCCTCACAGGGAACCCTCTTCTCAGGGGCTGCAGACCTGGGCCACCAAGTAACATAGGAGAGCTCTTCAGAGGACAGGTGAGCTTTGGGGAGAGAGGAACAGGTCAATGTGAGTGGCCCGTGAAGAGAAGGGACTGATCAAAGGTGGGATGGAAGGAAGCTGAGGTTGCACCCTGGAGTCCAGAGTGCAGATGTGAGAAATTCCTGGATTTCCTTAGAGACGGTCAAGCTCTGTGCAGGACTGAACACCCTAAGTGGACTCCAGGAACTTGCACCCAGCCCGGGCTGCCAGGAAGCAGGCAGCACAGAGAAGCTCAGCCCCAGGTCCCATACCTAGAACTTTCTCCCCTCCAGTCCCACCCTGTCCCAAGCTGTGCTCTTTCCTCACGTCTCCTGGCCTGTATTTCCTGCAACTCCACCTCCCTCTCTGCTCTCGGGGCAGCTCAATCAACGTCACCCTGAGGGACCACAACATCTACCAGCAGGAGAGGACCCAGCAGGTCTTCCCAGTGAGGAGAGCCATCCCCCACCCAGGCTATGATCATAATAAGTGGGTCAATGCTATCATGTTACTGCAGGTAGGGCACGTAGCCACACTGGTTCTTGCACACTTTCATACCTGGGTTTTGAATCCCCCATGACCTCATTCCTGTCCCTCCTTCCGGTATGACCCCTTCAGTTGTCCCAGGGCAGTGAGGGAGGCAACCCCATAACTGTCCCTGAGGCCTCTGTGGGCCAAAAGTAGGTTAGAATGCATTTCCTCTGCCTTCAGCTGAGGAGGAAGGCCTACCTGACCGCCGCTGTGAGCCCCATCAGGCTGCCCTGGAGGAGGGAGCTGGCGAAGCCAGGGATGGTGTGCAGTGTGGCTGGCTGGGGGCACCTGGGCATGAACAATCCCATGGCAGAGAAACTGTAGGCGGTAGACCTTGAAGTCCAAAGGGATGAGGAATGCATCTCTCACTACAAAGATTACAACACCACTACCCAGATATGTAGGGAACCCAAGAAAGAGGAAGGGTTCTTTTTCGGTGAGATCCCCAGCGTTATCCATGCAAAGCCCTGGGCACAGCCAAGCTGTGAGGGTCCAGGGCAGTGGGAACTAATCATATCCCTGTGTCCCCAGCCTTTTCTCCTATCCAGTCTCTGTCCTGTTTCCCTGGGGGCATGGAGACTGTCCCACCACCACATATGGGCAGAGGCTTCCTTGGGGAGGAGAAGGGGAGATTGTCAAGGCCAGGCTGAATCCTCAGGACCAGCAGCCCCTGATATCAGCCAGGGCCCCCAACAGAGACCATCCACCCTGGGGCGGCGCAAAGGACCACACCTGAAGAAGATCCGGCTCAGCTCTTCCTCTCTCTGTCCACAGGGCGCCTCTGGGGGCCCCCTTGTGTGTAACGGCATGGCCCAGGGCATCATCTCCTTTGGAGAAGAGAATGGGACACCTCCAAATGTCTACACCAGAGTCTCGAGCTTTCTGTACTGGATCCAAAAAACAATGAGCTACTATAAACTGCAGGGACCAGACTAACGTGCCCCTGGGATGGATCCCTCCATCTCCTCTGGGATAGAGGTCAGAATGGCACTGGGCCAAAAGGGGGTGAAGGGGGGACTGCCTGGAACTTAATAAACTTTCATCTCTTGAGCAGAAATCATTGATTCCTATTTTATTCACTCAAGCACACTCGTTAGGCACCTACTGTGTGTGGCAACCGTCCGTTCACATTTCTGATCTGTTATGGGCTTCCCCCTCCAACACACCACTCACCCTTCCAGCTCTAGAATAAAAATTCCTGCTGCACTGACAGCCAGCTCCCTCCAGTCCCTCGTCCCCAGTGCCAGCTCCCCCTGCCAGGCTGACCGCGGGCTCCATCAGAAAAGGGAGACACCTCCTCAGGAGAACACGACCCTCTTCTCAAGGACCCTCTTATCGCATCCACATGCCCTCCTCCTAACCCACACCCACTCCCCTGCCCCACCCTATCCCAGTGCCAATGTGGCAACATAGGAGAATCCAGATTTGGAAGGAGGACCACCTGAGAAGCTCTGGGGTTGAGGGGGGCACTTCTCAACCCCAGAAACAGAAATGTGGGGAGGCTTTAGAAATGTGTAGTGCTCCCCATGCAGAGTTCCCTCTCCACATCAGAGCAGCCAGAGCTCCGAAGGCTGAGAGAATTTCAGGAGGGCCTTCAGTATTCCCAGGCCCAGCTCAAGTGCCTGTCGCAGCTCTGTCCTGGAGTCCTGAGCCCAGGACCCTGTGCAACCTCTGGTGTCCTGACGGCACATCCTCCCTCAGCCCAAAGTGACCTTGAAGGCGCTCTTCCATCTTTTTTTTTTTTTTTTTTTTTTTTTTTTTTGTGGTACGCGGGCTTCTCACTGCTGTGGCCTCTCCCGTTGTGGAGCACAGACTCCGGACGCGCAGGCTCAGCGGCCATGGTTCACGGGTCCAGCCGCTCCGCGGCATGTGGGATCTTCCCGGACCGGGGCACGAACCCGTGTCCCCTACATCGGCAGACGGACTCTCAACCACTGCGCCACCAGGGAAGCCCCTGAATTTTTAATATAAGAACATATTCAGAAAAGCAACCTCATTTTTAAAACATGCAGCTTAGAGATGGCTGGGCTGAAGAGAAGAACTGGTTGGCTGAATGTTTGCATGGTGAGTGAGCTTCATCTCTGGCAAAATGCGTTTTGGGTATAAAAGTAACATATATTTATCATAGAAACTAACATATTCATCATAGAAAGACAATTAAATATAGAACATATAAGTAAGAAAATTAAAATTACCAAGAATTCCACCATCCCAAGATAATCATCATTCATGCTTAGGCATGTTTCGTTCCCCTCTTTTTTTATAAGTCCATAGAATGCTGTTTCTTCAACTGACTTGGGGTTGGGTGGCTGAGAACTCCTCATGCCTTCCCTGCCATCACTCTCCCTTCTGTCCTCATACTGGTGAGAGTGGTGGGATCATCTGCAAATGTTTAGGATTACTACGCCCAGGGCCATCAGAGACGTGGTTCTCTGGACAGAGAATACTTAGTGGGTAGTAATTATTAGGATGACCGGCATCCGTTTCCCCTTCAGTGCACACCAGTAAGAAGCATTTCTATAGAGGAAGCCCCTCCCCACTCACAGGCACCCTGATTTGAGTGGGACAGCCCCCATCTCAGCTCGAGGGGTGCCAAACACCTCAGCACAACCCAATCAGTCACTCACTTCCAATGGACCCAGTGACGGTTTGTTTTGGTCAAGTGAATATCAAGTCCAGGAATTTTGTTCAAGATTGTGGGATAAGAAAAGCTCTCTTGGACTTACCCAGCGGCACAGTGGTTAAGAATCCACCTGCCAATGCAGGGGACACGGGTTCGAGCCCTGGCCCGGGAAGATCCCACATGCTGCAGAGCAACTAAGCCTGTGCACCACAACTACTGAGCCTGCGCTCTAGAGCCCATGAGCCACAACTACTGAGCCCACATGCCACAACTACTGAAGCCCACATGCCTACAGCCCGTGCTCTGCAACAAGAGAAGCCTCTGCAATGAGAAGCCCGCACGCTGCAACGAAGAGTAGCCCCTGCTCACCACAACTAGAGAAAGCCCGGGTGCAGCAATGAAGACCCAACACAGCTAAAAGCAATTAATTAATTAATTAATTTTTAAAAAACACACACAGAAACAAAAAACCACCAAAAAAAAAAAAAAAATGGAAAAGCTCTCTTCGTTGCAGAATGTTTACATTTAAAGAAGCAATTCTAAACACTTCAAAAATATGAGACTGGGGGCTTCCCTGGTGGCGCTGTGGTTGAGAGTCCGCCTGCCGATGCAGGGGACACAGGTTCATGCCCCGGTCTGGGAAGATCCCACATGCCGTGGAGCGGCTGGGCCCGTGAGCCATGGCCGCTGAGCCTGCGTGTCCGGAGCCAGTGCTCCGCAACGGGAGAGGCCACAACTGTGAGAGGCCCGCATACCGCAAAAAAAAAAAAAAAAAAAAATATGAGACTGGGATGGTGGCAACATAAGAAATGGGGTTGCTGCGTGGGGTACTTGGGTGGTCCAGGTCTATCTGCTCCTAAAGCAAGTCCAGCCTCTACCTCACAATGGCACCAAGCAGAACCCCCTCACCATAGTCCTTGCCATCTTATTCTCTACCCACAGATTCTAGGTCTACTCCAGCTGACAGCCAGCCTCTCAGAGGCAGGAGCTGTGTCTCTCGTATTACACAATAGGACCTAGCCTATTGAGTAATTATTCAGGATTTCACCAGAATCGAAAAAGAACCAAGAGTCGAAAAATGAAGATATTCTTGATTCAGTCACTGAGGGGTTTCTGGGACCCAGCCCCTGTGCTGGTTGAACCACAGCCTTCACTTTCTTGATCTTTCTTCTGGCTTTGTGACTCAGCGGTGGGAGTACAAGTGTGGTGACAGTGTCGTTCTCACTTAACCCACGGCAGAGAACGTGGATGACCACGTGGCATGCTGACACCCGGCTCGGCGGGGGCGCACAAGTCTGGGAGGTCTGTGTGTGAACTGAGCCTGCCCTCCTTCCTTCCCCTGTGTTTTGTGTCTGGAAGGAAGAAACACCAGCAGCTCCAACCTGGGCAGAACTTCGGGGAAGATGCAGCCTCTCCTGCTCCTAATGGCCTTTCTTCTGCCCACCGGGCTGGGACTGGTGAGTGACAATCCCCATTCTTGAGGCCAGAGCCCATCTCACTAAACCTACTGTAGTCCTGACCCTTCTGCCCAGCTCAGCTTTCTCAACCCCAGCTCCCATCCCAAACCCAGACTAACAATTTCAATGCTGCACAGTCACTCAGCGAGGATGGATGGCAGAAAGGGAGGGTGGGTCTTAGCTTCTCTCTCACCAGCAGGGAAAATGGGTTGTGTATTTGGCAGAGGATGTGAAGCTGCAAAACACAGGTAATTAAAATCCCTCACTTCAACCCAGGAATAGGCAGCTCAAGTGAATCCACTATAGTATAGGAATTGTCAGTGGACCCAGCTTAAGAACCAACGAAATTTCTCAGTACCCTCCACCCCTCACTCCTGCCCAGGAGAGGAACCCAGGGGGTGATTGATCAGAAGTGGCCAGATGACAGCACCCAAAGCTCTCTGGGCGACTTGACTCTGCCCCAGGACCCAAACAGCTCATTTTCTGCCCCATCTCCCCCACCTCCCAGGCCCTCAGCTGCCCCACTGCCTTTGGCAGTGCCCTCCCCCCACCCCTATGGCCTTGAATCCCACCAGCACTATCCCCACCAAATCTCAGCCTAAAGCTAATTGGAGGCTATTCACTCTTGCAGCCAAAAAATCATTTACTGAGATCCTAGGTTGTGTTAGGCCCAAGGACATGAGGATTTTAGAAAATCCAATTCCATAAGCTCATAGGTAATTATTAAAAAATGGCACAAATCAAGATGTTAGCAGAGGCTTAGAGGGGTCCCGGAGACTCAGCGGGAGTGAGGGCTCATCAGGGAGTCCCGTCCACGATTCTCTGGGCCTCCACCATCGGGAAGGCAGACCCGCCCTCCTCCGCACATGTGCCTGATGCAGGACCTGGAGAACAAGCACTGACCCCTTTCTCAGGGGGAGATTCCGAGGCTTGAGGTTCAGAAAAGTTTATCCTGCTGCAATGAGAACCTGGGGGACTCTCCCCCGCTGTCTGCAAGGTGCTGTCAACCCACCTGACCGTCACCTCCCTGAGCCTCCATCCTGACCACACCTCTCCCATCACCCCATCTTCCAGCCTTTTCTTTCAGAGGAGATCATCGGGGGCCACGAGGCCAAGCCCCACTCCCGTCCCTACATGGTGTTTGTTCAGTTTCTGGATAAGGAGAGTTGGAAGAGGTGTGGCGGTGTCCTCGTGCAAAAGGACTTTGTTCTGACGGCTGCTCACTGCAGAGGAAGGTGAGGGGCAGCAGCCAGCCTACCCCTCCTGAGACCCCGACAGGGACCCCGGCCCCTCCCCAGGGGCTGAGCCCAGGGGAGCCCCTCCCTCACCCTGAGATCGTGGTAACTCAGGACCCCAAGACCTCATCAAACAAGCCATCTTAAGAGCCGCACTAGGGTGACGAAAAGCTGAGAAATGGGGCAGGTAAGTTTTGAGGTCAGAGGGTCAGAGGTGACAGCAAGAGGCAAGGTCGAGAAGCGAGGGCCCACACGGGTCAGATAAAGCATGAGTGGAGGATGAAAGGGTGCACAGAGTTAAAATCCAAACTCAGAGTAATTTCGCCGTATTGCCTGAGAAAGCTCCCAGGATCCCTGCCCTCATGTCATTGAGAAGCACAGGGCACAGAGTCCCCACACTCCTGCTCTGCTCTCTCTGCAGTTTAATCAACGTCACCCTGGGGGCCCACGACGTCAAGAAACAGGAGAGGACCCAGCAGATGATCCCAGTGAGACGAGCCGTCCCCCACCCAGACTATGATCCTAAGAACTACTCCAATGACATCATGTTACTGCAGGCAAGGAAACCTCCCCACTCCTCCGGCCCTCCTGGGGACAGATCGTTTCCCCTCCGCTACCACCTGTCCCTTTCCTCCCTCTCATCTGGCTGCCTGACCAGTCCCAGTGGCTCAGGTGAGGGGGGTGGTCAGTGCAGCCTCATCATGGCACCCAAGCCCAGAGGCCATTGGCTGAGCTGGACTCTTGTCTTTTCCCCTCAGCTGGAGAGAAAGGCCAAGGGGACTGCAGCTGTGAGACCCCTCAGCCTGCCCAGGGACAAGGTCCGGGTGAAGCCAGGAAAGGCGTGCAGTGTGGCTGGCTGGGGGCAGGTGGCCGTGGGCACTCCAACCACCACCCTGCAGGAGGCAGAGCTGACGGTGCAGGAGGATCCAGTGTGCAAATCCCTCTTCCCAGGTTATTACAGCCAGGCCACCCAGATTTGCGTGGGGGACCCGAGGAAGGTGAAGACTGCCTTCAAGGTCAGGTTCCTCGCATCTAAGCACACAGGCCCTGGGGAGAGGATCTTGGGGAGGTTTGGGTAGGGGAGAGGCCATAACCTCATCCTCAGCCTGAGAGCTTGGGCAGCCAGGTCCACTAAACTAAAATTTAATTCTCTCCCCTGAGTGGATCAGGGTTGGGGGTGAGGAAGGATCAGTCATCCCGTAGCTGTGTTATCACCAGAGTTTCCATGAGGACTGACAGAAAGGTAGACCTGAGTCGAGCTGCAAAGAACAGTCATAGCCAGGCTGGACCCCAGCAGCGAGGGAGGTGACCAGGCCTCCTCTGGCCCAGATCTTCCTCACAGCCCCTGACAGAGACCACCCAGCCTGTGGTGGCAGGGAAGATAGGACCGGAAGGAGGCCCACTCAGCCCTTCCTTCCTCTACCCACAGGGTGACTCCGGCGGGCCCCTCGTGTGCAAAAACGTGGTCCAGGGTATTTTCTCCTATGGAAAAGCAAATGGGACATCTCCAGGAGTCTTCACCAAGGTCTCATACTTCCTGCCCTGGATAAAGAGAACAATGAAGCGCCTCGAACGGCAGCTTGAGACTGACCTTCTTCTCTGCTGACCATCATTCTGGGGCAGCGGCAAGAATCCCATAGGGGTTAGCAGTGGGATCACAGGGCCACAATAAATGGATCTCTAGAGTGATTACGACTGAATTCCTATTTATTCATTGAACCGCCTCAATATGCAAGCACACTGCTCCAGGATGCCCTCTGCTGTCAGTTCTGGGTTTTGCTTCCCCCTTTCTCCCCAGCCCTCAATCCTCCCTAAATGCCATGCTGTCTGTGTAGAGTCGCATTGATTTCTCAATCATGCCTCTTTGGTGCCTTCTGCCAGGTCTGAGTCTAAAGTGAGGTCCATTAAAAACGACAGTCTTCTCTCCCTCAAAATGGTCCTCTCTGGGTCTTAGAAATTTCTTACCTTCTCTAAGCCAACCACTGTCTCCAACCCCTCTTCAGTTTGGCAGAGCAAAGAACAGGTCAGAGGAAGGAGAATAACTCTAGGGACCTAGGAGGTCAGGGGGTCATGCCATGGACACTCAGTTTCCTGTTTCCAGGGCCTCTCTCTCCAGTGAGGGCAGGCTTCTCCCACAACCAGGACCGTCTAGAGCTTAGGAGGCTGAGAGGTTCCCATGATGGCCCTCAGCCTCACTGGGGTCCCATCTCCCCACTCTGCCCTGGGCTCCACATGGGATTCAGTCAACCTTGCTCCCTGTCTACTGTCCCACACCAGCCCCTGTTTTCTATCTGAGTGCCCTGGCCACCAGCTCCTTTCCCTTCCAGCTCATGCTGCTTTGAGCCAGCCTCCCTCTCATCTCCCTAACAGAGTTCCCAGGGCCCCATGTGAATTCTCCTCCTTTGACTGTCCCCTCCAAACCTGACTTGCCAGCCAGTACCTTCTGCTTAGCAGAGGAGCCAGTACCCATCTCCCACCTGAGTGGGGCCAGCTCAGGCCCTGGATCCAACCCAGCATCCCCCAGGGGCTCAGCCACCTCCAAGGCCTGTGTAGTCACTCAGCAGCCTAAGCCCTTTTCAGCCTGGCCTGGCCTTGGACCCCTGACTCTCCCTGCTGACAACCAGTTTATGGCAGCCTTGTGAGCCAGAGGGACCCAGGACTGCTGGGTGGGAAAGTACCACTTTGCCCTCCATCAGTAGATCAAATGTTGACCTCTCTCTGTACCAGCACATAACAGGCTCTGTCTCCACCATTGGGAAACTTGCAGTGATGAGAAATTTCCTCTAAATTCTGCTGGTTCCTCTCCTTCCACTAGGAAGTTCAGTTTGACACAGATGGACCTGTATTTGGAATCTGGAAGAAATCTTGTCTTGAAAATAATTAAATTCTCTGTATTTTAGCTGGATTTCACATTAGAGTTTCACAGGCATGATCTTGTTTGATTCCACAAGGGCAATGTGAAATTGGAAGAGGCTTGGTGACCCACAGGTCCTGGGGTTTCCAATCTGTGCTCTGTGGAGTCCATGTCCGGAGGGGAGGGAGGGAAGAAGGAGAGAGGCAGCCAGAACAGCCTGATCTTTAGTTATATTACACGTGGAGGCATGAACCTCAGTCCACAAATCCACGAAATGCCACACTTAAAGGGTAACACAGTTCACTGTGACCCAGATATCCTGTATCCTTCAAACAGCACCACTAGTGCATTTGGATGTAACAGAACACAACAAATTCACCATAACTGGACAAACACTGAATAAAGTGAGATCAACATCGTAAATAGAAGGAATTTCACTAAAAAGAAAAACAAATCGCATGAATATGAAAAGCAAAACTCAGCACGTTGAAAACTAGGGTGAAAAGCAAATAAAAACTTAGTTTTTACACAAGACAGTCCCTACATCCATCTGCCAAGTCTTCCCTGGAGCCGGCAGAGCATAGGTGACAAAAGAGCTGAATACATGCATGGAGGTGAGCAAGCGAACAGTAAGATGTGCGTGAGACAAGGGACAACTTCAGGTCACGGCAGTAAATGATGACACTCTTAGGAGAAGCCGTCATACAAAAGGAATGTAGAAAGCCCAGAAAGTCAGCCATGAAGAGCTCCATGGAACCCCAGGGTGTAAACCAGAGCCAGCGGCAGATCCACCACCACAGGCAAGGGTGTGTGGCCTTGAGGGACAGTGCCTGATGGGTCACTCTTCCCCCTTACACCTGACAGAAGCCTTTGACATAGTACGAGATACATTAGGAAGAAAAACTATTACCTTATGATGACTGTAGCATCATGAACCCGGGACTGCCCTTAATGGTATGTGTTTCCTTAAAATGATATCTAAATATATTTACATTATTTCTCTCTTTGATCTAGTGATTTTTATTTCTAGGACTTTAACCTACATAAGAGCTAAAGAGTGTGTGTGTGTGTGTGTGTGTGTGTGTTTAGGGGGGTTATTCATATTGATGTTCATCACACCATTATTTAATCATAGATCTCAAATTAGAATCAGTATTAATGTCCAAAATAGGGAGATGGTAAAATATGGCACATTCACGTTATATATTATGTAGCCATTACCATCTACATTATCCACCACTCTAGAAAACTGGGCTAAGAAAACAAAAGAACAAAAACTAAACTGGGAAAACGAAAATAAACTGGGCTAAGAACATTAACAGGCAAATCATAAAAAAACTGAATAAACACTTGGGGACAAGTGAAAGGTCACTAATTAATCAATGCAAATTAAAATATTAATAATTTTCTTATATAATTGAGAAGGATCAACAAAAATGATAATAATGAGATGCAGAATGGACATTGAGAAAATGCGCTATCACACCTTGTACACAAATATCTTTAAAAAACAAGGAAAAAAGGTGCCTGATGTAACCATCAACCACACCGAGAAAAGTGGAGAAGGTAATGCCTAAAAAAGTTACACAAGTCAAATCTTAGAAAAACTAATTAATCCAACACTAACTGGGGTTTTGCTTTTTAGAAGTTTCATAGCTTTGAACACTATGGCAACTTTAAAGTCATGATATAGAATTACAATTGCCACATGAAAGAATGTTCATTAGATTTAAGTCAAAGGCAGGTTAAGAGCAGCATGTACTGCAGTCAATTTTTGCTATACATACATTTTCCTTCTAGGCCTTTCTTTCTTCCTGCACATCCACTTATCTAATTTTTCGACAACATTTATGTATGATTTAGATAACTTAAATGCCTGTTTATTAAATATGAAGAGATTCTAAAATGATCTTCACTAATAGATTTTTTAATAAAATGAGGAAAATGTTTGTTGAATGAACTATAGGATTCAAAACTGCGAGTATTGTAATCACATCTATAAAAAATACACATGTAAAAAATCTGGATGGAAATACATCCATTAACAGTGGTCAGTTGGATGGTGAGATTAAGGCTGACATTTTTCTTCTTTCTGTTTTTAATTTATTCCCTATTTAAAATTTATCATTAGTAAAACAATTTTATTTTTAAAAACATTCCATGTTAGAAAAATGCTGGCTTAAGTAAGTTGGCACTTGTTAGTTACGATAACCCTGACAATTCTAACAGATAAACTTTAGCATTTCGTGGCTAGCACAATAGAAGTCTATTTCTTGCTCAGGTACAGTCCAAAGTGAGTATTCCTGCTGAGCAGTGCCCCCTTCCACTCTCAAGTGTCCCAGTTGGGTAATAAATTACATGGTCAGCTCAAGATTATGAGACACAGTCTCAGTTCCCTAAAGATGCTTCCAAGTTCCCTGTATTCATCTGTGTCAAATCCTGGAAAGGGAAGAAACTAGATGGTCAGGCATGAGAGTTTACAGCCCAGCTCTGGAAGAGGCTCACAGCATTTCATTCACATCCCATTTCCTGCGACAGTGACAGAGTCACACCTACCCTCAAGGTAGACTGGACAGTGGTGTTCACCTACGCCCCCTGGAAGAAAAGAAAATTGGTTTTGCTAAGCTGCCAGATCTTCTCTACCACGGTGCTTACTACTGTTTGCTGTTTAAAAGGATCATGGGCCCTAAAATTTTTTTCTGTTTATTTTTTTATAGAAAAATCAGATTTAATTAAATTTTCATTTATTTGTTTTTGCTTTTAGATTTTTTTATGTCTTTTTATTGAAGTATAGTTGATTTATATTATTATATTTGTTTTAGGTATATAGCATAGTGATTCAGTACTTTACAAATTATACTCCATTAAAAGTTATTACAAGATAATGGCTATAATTCCCTGTTCTGTACAGTATATCCTTGTTGCTTATCTATTTTATACACAATAGTTTGTACCTCTGAATCACATACCCCTAAATGCCACTCCGAGCTTCCCTCTCTCCTTTGGTAACCACTAGTCTGTTTTCTATATCTGTGAGTGTGTTTCCACTTTCCATATACATACATTTGTACTATTTTTTAGATTCCACATATAAATATCATATAGTATTTGTCTTCTAACTTATTTCACTAATCATAATATTCTCTAGGTCCATCCACACTGCTGCAAATGGCAGAATTTCATTGTTTCTAATGGCCAAGTAATATTCCACTGTATATGTATACCATATCTTCTTTATCCATTTGTTTAATTGGCACTTGGGTTGCTTCTGTATCTTGGCTATTGTAAATAGTGCTATTATGAACACTGGGGTGCATGTATTTTTTCAATTAGTGTTTTTGTTTATTTTTCTGGATATATACCCAGGAATGGAATCACTGGATCATATGGAAGTTCTATTTTTAGATTTTTGAGGAAAGTCCATACTGTTTTCCATAGTGGCTGCACCAGCTTACATTCCCACCAGCAGTTGTAGGAGGGTCCCCTTTTCTCCACATCCTCTCCAACATTTGTTATTTGTGTTCTTTTTGTTGATAGCCATTCCGACAGGTGTGAGGTTATATCTCATTGTTGTTTTGATTTGTATGTTGAGCATCTTTTCATGTGCCAGTTAGCCATTTGTATGTCTTCTTTGGAAAAAAATGTCTATTCAGGTCTTCTGCTCATTAATTGATTGGGTCGTTTGTTTTTTGATATTGAGTTGTATGAGCTGTTTATATATTTTAGATATTAACCCTATGTCAGTCATATCATTTGCAAATATTTTCTTCCATCCTGTAGGTTGCCTTTTCTTTGGTTTCTTTTGTTTCCTTTGCTATGCAAAAGCTTTTACATTTAATTAGGTACCATTTGTTTATTTTTGCTTCTATTTCTTTTGCCTTAGGAGATAAATCCAAAAAAATATTGTTACAATAGGCAGTGTTCTGGTTATGTTCTCTTCTAGGAGTTTTATGGTTTCAGGTCTTACATTTAGGTCTTTAAACCATGTTGAGTTTATTTTTGTTTATGGTGTGAGGAAGTGACTAATCTAATTGTTTTACATGTAGCTGTCCAGTTTTCCCAGCACCACTTGTTGAAGAGATTGTCTTTCTCCATTGTAGACTTTTGTCTCTTTTGTTGTAGATTAATGGACCATAGGTGCATGAGTTTATTTCCTAGGTTAAATGGACTGTAGGTGCATGGGCTGTATATTCTACTCCATTGTTCTATGTGCCTGCTTGTATGCCAGTACCATGCTGTTTGGATTACTGTAGCTTTGTAGTACGGTCTGAAGTCAGAGAGAGTGATAACTCCAGCTTTGTTCTTTTTTCTCAAGATTGCTTTGGCAATTTGGGGTCTCTTGTGGTTCCATATGAATTTTAGGATGATTTTTTCTAGTTATTTGAAAAATGTCATGGGTATTTTGATAGGGATTGCATTAGCCTGTAGATTGTTTGGGTAGTAAGGTCATTTTAACAATATTAATTCTTCCAATCTAAGAGTGCCAGATACCTTTCCATTTCTTTGTATCATCTCCAATTTCCTCATCAATGTTTTATAGTTTTCTATATGTCTTTTACCTCCTTGGTTAAGTTTATTCCTTAATTTTATTCTTTCTGATACAATTTTATTTTTTTTATATCTTTATTGGAGTATAATTTCTTTACAATGTTGTGTTAGTTTCTACTGCACAACAAAGTGAATCAGCTATAAGTATAAATATATCCCCATATATGGGCATCCTTGACTGTGAGTTTGTCATAAATGGCCTTTATTATGTTGAGATGTGTTCCCTGTATACCCACTTTGCTAGGAGTTTTTATCATGAGTGGATGTTGAATTTTGTCAAGTGCTTTTTTTGCATCTATTGAAATGGTCATTTGATTTTTATCTGTTCTTTTTTAATGTGGTGTATCACATGGATTGGTTTGTGAATGTTGAATGATCCTTGTGTCCTGGAATAAACCCAACTTGATCACATTGTATGATGCTTCTTATATATTGCTGAATTTGGTTTGCTAATATTTTGTTGAGGATTTTTAAATCTATATTCTTCAAAGATATTGGCCTTTAATTTTTTTTGTAGTGCCTTTGTATGGTTTTGGTGTCAAGGTAATGGTGCCATCATACAATGAATTTGGGAGTGTATCTTCCTCTTTAATTATTTGGTATAGTTTGAGATGGATAGGTATAAGCTCTTACTTATATGTTTGGTAGAATTCCCCTGTGAAGTCATCTGGCCCTGGACTTTTGTTTGCTGGGAGTTTTGTTAATTAGACATTCAATTTCACTACTAGTGATCAGTCTGTTCAAATTATCTGTGTCTTCTTGACTCGGTCTTGGCAGGTTGTGACTTTCTAGAAATTTGTCCATTTCTTCTAGGCTAACCAATGTGTTGACACATATATGTTTGTAGTATTCTCTTATGATTTTTTGTATCTCTGTGATGTCAGTTGTTATTTCTCCTCTTTCATTTCTTATTTTGTTTACTTGGGGCCTCCCTCTTTTCTTCTTGGTAAGCATGGCTAAAGGTTTAGTAATTTTGTTTATTCCTTCAAAAAAAATCAGCTCTTGGTTTCATAGATTTTTTTTCCATTATTTGTTGTCTCCATTTTATTTATTTCCTCTCTGATCTTTATTATTTCCTTCCTTCTGCTGACTTTGGGCTTTTTTTTTTTTTTTGAATGCCTTTAGATGATAGGTTACTTTGCTTATTTGAGATGTTTCTTGTTTCTTGAGGAATGCCAGTATTGCATTAAATTCCCTCTTAGGACTGCTTTTCCTGCATCTCATAGATTTTGGAGTGTTGTGTTTCCATTTCATTTGTCTTTCTTTTACACATGTGGTGAAAAGACAATGGTGGTGGCAACACAAGCTCATCAGTAGAAGTTCCCCAAGGAGCTTCCAAAATGTCCTTCTAAGAGTGATGTTAAAACAGCCCTGATGATGTCCAGAATGCCTCAGGAGTACACTGGTCTCCTAGAAAGCCAAGACCAACTATGTTGATTTCTGACCAAAGAAGCAGCAAAAGAGGGAAGGGGAAGTGATCCAGCACCATCTGGCAACTGCCTGCCCAGAATATTTGGATTGTTGGTGGTGTTTGGAGCCCAGGGAAGATATGGGAAACACCCTATCTAATGTCCCAACATCCCAGAGAAGAAAAAAATTGTAACTTACGGAAATGTAATAAAACAGTCCGAACTAGATGTAAGTAGCTATGGATATTGTGAAATGTATCACAGTCTTATTTGTTCAAATATCATACTTTTTCATTAAAACAGAAAATAAAAGCATATATACCTCTCTCTACTGTCATATATCCCCTCTCCACCCAAATGTTCTCTCTAATCCCTAACCTCTGGCTTTTGTTTCTCTCTATTTTAATGTCAAAGTCATCAATACTTTTATTGAGGATTAATACTTTTATGTAACGTATTTAAAATATTTACCTATCATGAAGATATTGTTGCATTATATTTTCAAATACTTATTCACACTTGGATCTATAATCCACCTAAAATGGATTATTGGGCATGGTGTGAAATAAGGGTCAGGGTTTTTTTCCATGTATAAATGTGTGTTCTTATAGGACACCATAGAGACATTTATTGTCCTAGCACCGCTTATTGATGAGAGAAAAAGAAAATAGTCTTTCACCCACTCTCTGCCATAAAACCTCCATCATAAACCAAGTGTTCAATATGTGTGTATCAGTGTCCATATCTGTGTGGGATCTCTATTTCTTGTCCTTTAGTCTATGTCTCTATGCCCTCATCAATACCACACTATTGTCATTACTATGACTTCATTTGCTAAAGCAAGACTTCCCATCGTATTCTCATTCTTCAAGACTGTCCTGGCTAATGTGGGCCATTGATTTTTCCACATCTATTTAGAATCAATTAAGTTCTATGAAATACCTCTTGGTTGCAATGAATCTATAGATCACTTTTTGGAGAACTGACATTTTAAAAATATTTTCTCTTCCAAACATGAACATAGAATATCTCTAAGCTTAGGTCTTCTTAATATAATTCTATAATTTTCACCAAAGAGGTCTTATACATGTTTTTTTAGATTTATATTTAGTTACTTGATAATTTTCATGGTTTAAACGTTAACCTTTTCAAATTTCATTTTCCAACAGCATTACAGTATATATCGAAATATGATTAAAGTTTAAGTTGACTTTGTGCCCAGCAAATTTGTCAAACTGTCTAATTAATTGTAATAATTGATCTGCAGGTTCTTGAGCATTCTCTGTGTACACTGTAATACCTCATATATTCAAAGTTTTATTTCTTCTTTTCCTGACCTTACGCCTTTCACTTCTATTTCCTGCTTAACTGTACTGGGTAAAATCTCTAGTATAATCCTGAAGACAAATGGTGATTATGGCTATCCATGTGTCCTTGTATTTTTTTGCTCTCAAACAAAAACACTGTGTGTTTTAGCATATAATGATTGCTTGGGGATTTTTTTTTTTTTTTTTTTGCGGTACACAGGCCTCTCTCTGCTGTGGCCTCTCCCGTCGCGGAGCACAGGCTCTGGACGCACAGGTCCAGCGGCCATGGCTCACGGGCCCAGCAGCTCCGCGGCACATGGGATCCCCCCGGGCCAGGGCACGAACTCGTGTCCCCTGCATCAGCAGGTGGACTCCCAACCACTGCGCCACCAGGGAAGCCCCTCCTTGGGGATTTTTATGGAGACATTTTATCAAATTAAAGACATTCTTTTTTTAGTTCTAGTTTGCTAGAATTTTAATTAATGAGTGTAAACTTCAGAAATTGCTTATTCTGTTTTGCTTTAACTGAATAATCATTTCATCAATCAATGTATTGTATTATAGCAATTGGGTTTTGAATAAAATGCCACCTACTCCTAAACCCAAATTAGTCCTGAGATAATATTTTTCCTTATTGAATGATTTGACTTACCTCAATATTCGTGATATTAGCCTGAAATATTCCTTTGCCATATTGTCTTCACTGGGTTTGGCATCGAGGTTTTGCTAGTCCCACAGAAGAGATCAGTAGTGCCTACTCTCCAGTAGACATTATATAATGTTCTTTGACTATTTTGTAGAGATGTTCAGTGAAGCTTTATGAGAGTGGGGCTCTCCTTGATGGAATGTTTTTGAAACTGAATCAGTTTATTTGTTTATATGAAAATTCAAACTTCTTGGATACATTTCATTAATTTATATTTTTACGGATTTGTCAATTTAATGTATATTTTCAAATTATTGCCTTCCCAATGACATATAAGATAACATAGATATGATTTATACATATACACACATATCTCCTAGATAGAAACCCTTTCTCAGTTATTGCAAATATCTTCTCCGACCCTGTGGCTTTCCTTTTCACTATCTTAATAGTATCTTTGATAATCAGAATTTCACCTCTATTCATATTTACCCAACAAATTTTTTATATAGATCAATTTATCCATTTTTACTTTGTAATTACTGAAGGTTAGTACTTTTTATATCTTAAATTTTTTCCCAATGTCAAGTTTATAAAGAAATTCTCCTATCTTCTAAAAGTTTTTTTCTTTAAATTAATTAATTTGAGGTATAGTGTTAAATGGTCGTTTTATTTTTATTCATACATACTCGACAAATTTTACTACAAATTATTTGTAATATTATTGATCATTTTGAACTCATTTTTTTCCATTATGCTTTATATTTTGACTCATTATTGACACTTGACCCTTGAACAGTATAGGGGTTAAGGGGATCAACCCTCCACCCAGTGGAAAATTCAAATAAAACTTATAGTCAGCCTTCCCGTTTTGTGGTTTTGCATTCACTTATACAATCAACCATGGATAGTGTAGTATGGTAGTATTTACTATTGAAAAAAACTCGTGTAGGAAAAGAGACAAGATGGTGGAGTAAAAGGACTTGATCTTACCTCCTCAAAAGAAAACACCAAAATCACAACTAACTGCTGAACAATGATTGACAAAAAAGACTCGAACCTACCAAAAAAATTATTCAACACAGAAAGACAAATAAGAAGCTGCAATGAGATAGCAGGAGGGTCACTTACACAATATAATCAAATCCCATACCCACCAGGTGGGCAACCCACAAACTGGAAAATAATTATATTTCAGAGATTCTCCCACAGGAGTGAAACTTCTGAGCCCCACATCTGGATCCCCAGCCTGGGGGTCTGCCATTAGGAGGAGGATCCCCGAGAGCAATAGACTTTGAAGGACAGGGGGCTTGAATGAAGGAATTCCACAGGACTAGGGGAAACAGAGACTTCACTCTTGGAGTACACATGCAAGGTTGCACATGCACTAGGACCCAGGACAAAACAGTGACTCCATAAGAGCCTGGGTCAGACCTACCTGTGGGTCCTGGAAGGTCTCCTGGGGAGGCAGAGATCAGCTGTGGCTCACTGTGGGGGCAAGGACACTGGTGGCAGATACCCCAGGGACTCATCGGTGTGAGATCTCCCAGAGGTTGCCATTTTGGCACAGAGACCTGGCCCTACCCAACAGCCTGCAGAATCCAATCCTGGGACACCTCAGGCCAAACAACCCAACGGTGGAAATACAGTCCCACCCATCAGCAGACAGGTTGCCTAAAGTCATCCTGAGCCAAGATCTGCCTATAAACACACCCCTTGACATGGCCCTGCCCACCAGAGGGACAAAACCCAGCTCCACCCTCCAGTGGGCAGACACCAGAACCAAAAGGAATTACCATCCTGCAGCCTGAGGAACAGAGACCACAAACACAGAAAGTTAGACAAAATGAGATGGCATAGAAATACGATCCAGACAAAGGGAAAAGATAAAACCCAACAAGAACAATCAAGTGAAGTGAAGTTAGGTTATCTAACTTTAAAACATTTCAGAGTAATGAGAGTAAAAATGATCCAAGATCTAGGAAAAAGAATGGAGGCACAGACAGAGAGGATACAAGTAATGTTTAGTAAAGGTCTAGAAGCTTTAAAGAACAGAGATGAATAATACAATACAATACAATAACTGAAAAATACAATACAGTAACTGAAATTAAAAAAATACACTAGAAGGAATCAATAACAGAATAAATAAGGCAGAAGAATGAATAAGTGAAATGGAAGACAGACTGGTGGAAATCACTGTTGCAGAACAGAATAAAGAAAGAAGAATGAAAAGAGTTGAAGACAGTCTAAGAAGCCAACATTCACATTATACTTGTCCCAGAAGAAGAGAGAGAAAGGAACTAAGAAAATAAAGAGATAATAGCCAAAAACTTCCCTAACATGGGAAAGGAAATACTCAAGCTCAGGAAGCACAGACAGTCCCATACAAGATAAGCCTAAGGTGGAATACACAAAAACACACATTAATCAAATTAACAAAAATTAAATACGGAGAAAATATTAAAAGCAACAAGGGAAAAGCAACAAATAACATACAAGGGAATCCCTATAAGGTTATCTTTTGATTTTTCTGCAGAAATTCTGCAGACCAGAAGGGAGTGGCATGACATATTTAAACTGATGAAAGGGAAAAACCTACAACCAAGAATACTCTAGCCAACAATGCTCTCACTCAGATTTGATGGAGAAATCAAAACTTTACAGACAAGCAAAAGCTAAGAGAATTCAGCACCACCAATACCAGCTTTCCAACAAATGCTAAAGGAACTTCTCTCGATGGAAAAGAAAAGGCCACAACTAGAAACAAGAAAATTACAAATGGGAAAGCTCACCAGTAAAGGCAAACATACAGCAAAGGTAGGAATCATCCACACACAAATACGATATCAAAACCAACAATCATGAGAAGAGGAGAGTACAAATGCAGTATATTGGAAATGCATTTGAAATTAAGAGACCAGTATATAAATAAATAAATATATATATATATATATATATGGCTGGCTGTATCAAAACCTCACTGGAATGACAAACCAAAAATCTACAATAGATACACACACAGAAAAGGAAAAGCAATCCAAACACAACACTAAACATAGTCATCAAAACACAAGAGAAGAGAACAAAAGAGGAAGGGAAGAAAAAAGGCCTACTAAAACTAATCCAAAACAATTAACAAGATGGCAATAAGAACATATGTATCAATAATTACCTTAAATGTAAATGGATTAAATGCTCCAACCAAAAGACATAGACTGGCTGAATGGATACAAAAACAAGATCCGGCTTTTTTGTTTTTGGTGGGGCTAATGGTGGACTCTGGGAAGGCTCATGCCAAGGAGTGCTTCACAGAACTTCTGCTGCCAGTGTCCTTGTCCTCACAGTGAGACACAGCCACCCCCGCCTCTGCAGGAGACCCTCCAACACTAGCAGGTTATTACAGAATATTGAGCGGAGTTCCCTGTGCTGTACATCCTCATTCTATTCTCTGAGGCTCTTCGATGGAAAAGTGGGCCAGGTACTGGTATATTTGAGAGAGTCACATCTGGATTGGACCCAGAGTGATCCTTCTAAGGGCAAATCAAACCTGACCCAAGATCAAGACACTGCAGGGACTCTCCCTGGTCTTCATGCTAATTCCAACCTTGTTTCAGTGCACAGAAAATCTGTCAAAATCTGGCCCTTACTTACATCTCCACCATTCTTATCCTCTCTGGGCATATTTGTTATATGCATTACAGCTACATATGTTATAAAAACCCACAATTCAGGACAGGGGGAAGATGGTGGAAGAGTAAGACACGGAGATCACCTTCCTCCCCACAGATACACCAGAAATACATCTACACGTGGAACAACTCCTACATAACACCTACTGAACGCTGGCAGAAGACCTCAGGTCTCCCAAAAGGCAAGAAACCCCCCACATACCTGGGTAGGGCAAAAGAAAAAAATAAACAGAGACAAAAGGATAGGGACGGGTCCTGCACCAGCGGGAGGGAGCTGTGAAGGAGGAAAGGCTTCCACACACTAGGGAGCCCCTTCGTGGGCGGAGGTTGGGGGTGGCGGAGGGGGAAGGCTTTGGAGCCGCGGAGGAGAGCACAGCCACAGGGGTGCGGAGAGCAAAGTGGAGAGATTCCCGCACAGAGGATCGGTGCCGACCAGCACTCACCAGCCCAAGAGGTTTGTCTGCGCACCCACCAGGACGGGCGTGGGCTGGGAGCTGAGGCTCGGGCTTTGGTCGGAGCACAGGGAGAGGACTGGGGCTGGCGGCGTGAACACAGCCTGAAGGGGTCTAGTGCACCACAGATAGCCGAGAGGGAGTCCAGGAAAAAGTATGGAGCTGCCGAAGAGACAAGAGACGTTTTCTTGCCTCTTTGTTTCCAGGTGTGCGAGGAGAGGAGACTCAGAGCGCTGCTTAAAGGAGCTCCAGAGATGGGTGCGAGCCATGGCTAACAGCGCGGACCCCAGAAACGGGCATGAGACGCTAAGGCTGCTGCTGCCGCCACCAAGACACCTGTGTGCGAGCACAGGTCACTCTCCACACCTCCCTTCTGGGGAGCCTGTGCAGCCCGCCACTGCCAGGGTCCCGGGATCCAGGGACAACTTCCCCAGGAGAACGCACGGTGCGCCTCAGGCGGGTGCAACGTCACGCAGGCCTCTGCCATCACAGGCTCCCCCCGCACTCCGTATCCCTCCCTTCCCCCCAGCCTGAGTGAGCCAGAGCCCCCAAATCAGCGGCTCCTTTAACCCCGTCCTGTCTGAGTGAAGAACAGACGCCCTCCAGCGACCTACATGCAGAGGCGGGGCCAAATCCAAAGATGAACCCCAGGAGCTGTGAGGACAAAGAAGAGAAAGGGAAAGCTCTCCCAGCAGCCTCAGAAGCAGCGGATTAAAGCTCCACAATCAACTTGATGTACCCTGCATCTGTGGAATACATGAATAGACAACGAATCATCCCAAATTGAGGAGGTGGACTTTGAGAGCAAGATTTATTATTTTTTCCTCTTTTTGTGAGTGTGTATGTGTATGCTTCTGTGTGAGATTTTGTCTGTATAGCTTTGCTTTCACCATTTGCCTTAGGGCTCTATCCGTCTGTTTTTTTTTTTTAACTTAAAAAATTTTTTTTTCTTAATAATTATTTTTTTATTTTAATAACTTTATTTTACTTTACTACATTTTATTTTCTTTTATCCTCTTTCTTTCTTTCTTTGTACTTTTTCTCCCTTTTCTTCTGAGCCATGTAGATGAAAGGCTTTTGGTGTTGCAGCCAAGAGTCAGTGCTGTGCCTCTGAGGTGGGAGAGCCAGCTTCAGGACACTGGCCCACAACAGACCTCCCAGCTCCACGTAAGATCAAATGGCGAATATCTCCCAGAGATCTCCATCACAACACCAACACCCAGCTTCACTCAACGACCAGCAAGCTACAGTGCTAGACACCCTATGCCAAACAACTAGCAAGACAGGAACACAACCCCACCCATTAGCAGAGAGGCTGCCCAAAATCATAATAAGTCCACAGACACCCCAAAACACACCACCAGACGTGGACCTGCCGAACAGAAAGACAAGATCCAGCCTCATCCACCAGAACACAGGCACCAGTCCCCTCCACCAGGAAGCCTACACAACCCACTGAAACAACTTTAGTCACTGGGGAGAGACACCAAAAACAACAGGAACTACGAACCTTCAGCCTGCAAAAAGGAGACCCCAAACACAGTAAGATAAGCAAAATGAGAAGACAGAAAAACACACAGCAGATGGAGGAGCAAGATAGAAACCCACCAGACCTAACAAACGAAGAGGAAATAGGCAGTCTACCTGAAAAAGAATTCAGAATAATGATAGTAAAGATGATCCAAAATCTTGGAAATAGAATAGACAAAATGCAAGAAACATTTAACAAGGACCTAGAAGAATAAAAGATGAAACAAGCAACGATGAACAACACAATAAATGAAATTAAAAATACTCTAGAAGGGATCAATAGCAGAATAACTGAGGCAGAAGAACGGGTAAGTGACCTGGAAGATAAAATAGTGGAAATAACTACTGCAGAGTAGAATAAAGAAAAAAGAATGAAAAGAAATGAGGACAGTCTCAGAGACCTCTGGGACAACATTAAATGCACCAACATTCAAATTATAGGGGTTCCAGAAGAAGAAGAGTAAAAGAAAGGGACTGAGAAAATATTTGAAGAGATTATAGTTGAAAACTTCCCTAATATAGGAAAGGAAATAGTTAATCAAGTCCAGGAAGCACAGAGAGTCCCATACAGGATAAATCCAAGGAGAAACACGCCAAGACACATATTAATCAAACTGTCAAAAATTAAATACAAAGAAAACATATTAAAAGCAGCAAGGGACTCTGGGAGGGCTCAAGCTAAGGAGTACTTCTCAGAACTTCTGCTGCCATGTCCTTGTCGTCACGGTGAGCCATAGCCACCCCCAACCTCTGCAGGAGACCCTCCAGCACTAACAGATACACCAGAAATACATCTACACGTGGAACAACTCCTACAGAACACCTACTGAACGCTGGCAGAAGACCTCAGGTCTCCCAAAAGGCAAGAAACCCCCCACATACCTGGGTAGGGCAAAAGAAAAAAATAAACAGAGACAAAAGGATAGGGACGGGTCCTGCACCAGCGAGAGGGAGCTGTGAAGGAGGAAAAGTGTCCACACACTAGGAAGCCCCTTTGCGGGCGGAGACTGCTGGTGGCGGAGGGGGCGAGCTTCGAAGCCGCAGAGGAGAGCACAGCAACAGGGGTGCGGAGGGCAAAGCAGAGAGATTCCCGCACAGAGGATCAGGGCCAACCGCCACTCACCAGCCGAGAGGCTTGTCTGCTCACGCGCCGGGGCGGGCGGGGCTGGGAGCTGAGGCTCGGGCTTCAGTCGGAGCGTGGGAGAGGACTGGGGTTGGCGGCGTGAACACAGCCTGCAGGGCGTTAGCGTAGCCGGGAGGGAGTCCAGAGAAAAGTCTGGACCTGCCGAAGAGGCAAGAGACTTTTTCTTCCCTCTTTATTTCCTGGTGCACGAGGAGAGGGGATTAAGAGCGCTACTTAAAGGAGCTCCAGAGACGGGCGTGAGCCGCGGCTAAAAGTGCGGACCCCAGAGACAGACATGAGACGCTAAGGCCGCTGCTGCCGCCACCAAGAAGCCTGTGTGCGAACACAGGTCACTATCCACACCCCGCTTCTGGGGAGCCTGTGCAGCCCGCCACTGCCAGGGTCCTGGGATCCAGGGACAACTCCCCCGGGAGAACGCATGGCGCGCCTCAGGCTGGCGCAATGTCACCCCAGCCTCTGCCGCCGCAGGCTCGCCCTGCACTCTGTGACCCTCCCTGCCCCTGCCCCCGCCCTGACTGAGCCAGAGCCTCCAAATCAGCGGCTCCTTTAACCCCGCCCTGTCTGAGCAAAGAACAGACGCCCTCTGGGGACCCACACGCACAGGCGGGGCCAAATCCAAAGCTGAGCCCCTGGGAGCTGTGAGAACAAAGAAGAGAAAGGGAAATCTCTCCCAGCAGCCGCAGAAGCAGCAGATTAAAGCTCCACAATCAAGTTGATGTACCCTGCATCTGTGGAATACCTGAATAGACAACGAATCATCCCAAATTAAGGAGCCGTGTGGATGAAAGACTCTTGGTGCTGCAGCCAGGAGTTAGTGCTGTGCCTCTGAGGTGGGAGAGCCAACTTCGGGACACTGGTCCACAAGAGGCCTCCCAGCTGCACATAATAGCAAACGGTGAAAATCTCTCAGAGATCTCCATCTCAACGCCAGCACCCAGCTTCACTCAACGACCAGCAAGCTACAGTGCTGGACATCCTATGCCAAACAACTAGCAAGACAGGAACACAACCCCACCCATTAGCAGAGAGGCTGCCCAAAATCATAATAAGTCTACAGACACCCCAAAAAACACCACCAGACGTGGACCTGCCCACCAGAAAGACAAGATCCAGCCTCATCCACCAGAACAAAGGCACTAGTACCCTCCACCAGGAAGCCTACACAACCCACTGAACAAACCTTAGTTACTGGGGACAGATACTAAAAACAACGGGAACTACGAACCTTCAGCCTGCAAAAAGGAGACGCCAAACACAGTAAGATAAGCAAAATGAAAAGACAGAAAAACACACAGCAGATGAAGGAGCAAGATAAAAACCCACCAGACCTAACAAATGAAGAAGAAATAGGCAGTCTACCTGAAAAAGAATTCAGAATAATGATAGTAAAGATGATCCAAAATCTTGGAAATAGAATAGACAAAATGCAAGAAACATTTAACAAGGACCTAGAAGAATAAAAGATGAAACAAGCAACGATGAACAACACAATAAATGAAATTAAAAATACTCTAGAAGGGATCAATAGCAGAATAACTGAGGCAGAAGAACGGGTAAGTGACCTGGAAGATAAAATAGTGGAAATAACTACTGCAGAGTAGAATAAAGAAAAAAGAATGAAAAGAAATGAGGACAGTCTCAGAGACCTCTGGGACAACATTAAATGCACCAACATTCAAATTATAGGGGTTCCAGAAGAAGAAGAGTAAAAGAAAGGGACTGAGAAAATATTTGAAGAGATTATAGTTGAAAACTTCCCTAATATAGGAAAGGAAATAGTTAATCAAGTCCAGGAAGCACAGAGAGTCCCATACAGGATAAATCCAAGGAGAAATATGCCAAGACACATATTAATCAAACTGTCAAAAATTAAATACAAAGAAAACATATTAAAAGCAGCAAGAGAAAAATAACACACAAGGGAATCCCCATAAGGTTAACAGCTGATCTTTCAGCAGAAACTCTGCAAGCCAGAAGGGAGTGGCAGGACATATTGAAAGTGATGAAGAAGAAAAACCTGCAGCCAAGATTTCTCTACCCAGCAAGGATCTCATTCAGATTTGATGGAGAAATTAAAACCTTTACAGACAAGCAAAAGCTGAGGGAGTTCAGCACCACCAAACCAGCTCTACAACAACTGCTAAAGAAACTTCTCTAGGCAAGAAACACAAGAGAAGGAAAGACCTACAATAACGAACCCAAAACAAGTAAGAAAACGGGAATGGGAACATACATATCGATAATTACCTTAAACGTAAATGGACTAAATGCTCCCACCAAAAGACACAGATTGGCTAAATGGATGCAAAAACAAGACGCATATATTTGCTGTCTACAAGAGACCCACTTCAGACCTAGAGACACATACAGACTGAAAGTAAGGGGAAAGAAAAAGGTATTTCATGCAAATGGAAACCAAAAGAAAGCTGGAGTAGCAATTCTCATATCAGACAAAATAGACTTTAAAATAAAGACTATTAGAAGACACAAAGGACACTACATAATGATCAAGGGATCGATCCAAGAAGAAGATATAACAATTTTAAATATTTATGCACCCAACATAGGAGCACCTCAATACATAAGGCAAATACTAACAGCCATAAAAGGGGAAATCAACAGTAACACATTCATAGTAGGGGACTTTAACACCCCACTTTCACCCATGGACAGATCATCCAAAATGAAAATAAATAAGGAAACACAAGCTTTAAATGATACATTAAACAAGATGGACTTAATTGATATTTATAGGACATTCCATCCAAAAACGACAGAATACACATTTTTCTCAAGTGCTCATGGAACATTCTCCAGGATAGATCATATCTTGGGTCACAAATCTAGCCTTGGTAAATTTAAGAAAATTGAAATTGTTTTAAGTATCTTTTCCGACCACAATGCTATGAGACTAGATATCAATTACAGGAAAAGATCTGTAAAAAAATACAAACACATGGAGGCTAAACAATACACTACTTAATAATGAAGTGATCACTGAAGAAATCAAAGAGGAAATCAAAAAATACCTAGAAACAAATGACAATGGAGACACGACGACTCAAAATCTATGGGATGCAGCAAAAGCACTTCTAAGAGGGAAGTTTATAGCAATACAATCCTACCTTAAGAAACAGGAAACATCTCGAAAAAACAACCTAACCTTGCACCTAAAGCAATTAGAGAAAGAAGAACAAAAAAACCCCAAAGTTAGCAGAAGGAAAGAAATCATAAAAATCAGATCAGAAATAAATGAAAAAGAAATGAAGGAAATGATAGCAAAGATCAATGAAACTAAAAGCTGGTTCTTTGAAAGAATAAGCAAAATTGATAAACCATTAGCCAGACTCATCAAGAAAAAAAGGGAGAAGACTGAAATCAATAGAATTAGAAATGAAAAAGGAGAAGTAACAACTGACACTGCAGAAATACAAAAGATCATGAGATTACTACATGCAACTCTATGCCAATATAATGGACAACCTGGAAGAAATGGACAAATTCTTAGAAAGGCACAACCTGCCAAGACTGAATCAGGAAGAAATAGAAAATATGAACAGACCAATCACAAGCACTGCAATTGAAACTGTGATTAAAAATCTTCCAACATGCAAAAGCCCAGGACCAGATGGCTTCACAGGCGAATTCTATCAAACATTTAGAGAAGAAATATCACCTATCCTTCTCAAACTCTTCCAAAATATAGCAGAGGGAGGAACACTCCCCAACTCACTCTACGAGGCCACCACACCCTGATACCAAAACCAGACAAGGATGTCACAAAGAAAGAAAACTACAGGCCACTATCACTGATGAACATAGATGCAAAAATCCTCAACAAAATACTAGCAAACAGAATCCAACAGCACATTAAAAGGATCATACACCATGATCAAGTGGGGCTTATTCCTGGAATGCAAGGATTTTTCAACATACACAAATCAGTCAATGTGATACACCATATTAACAAAGTGAAGGAGAAAAACCATATGGTCACCTCAATAGATGCAGAGAAAGCTTTCGACAAAATTCAACACCCATTTATGATAAAAACCCTGCAGAAAGTAAGCATAGAGGGAACTTTCCTCAACATAATAAAGGCCATATATGACAAACCCACAGCCAACATCATCCTCAATGGTGAAAAACTGAAAGCATTTCCACTAAGATCAAGAACAAGACAAGGTTGCCCACTCTCGCCACTCTTATTCAACATAGTTTTGGAAGTTTTAGCCACAGCAATCAGAGACGAAAAGGAAATAAAAGGAATCCAAATCAGAAAAGAAGAAGTAAAGCTGTCATTGTTTGCAGATGACATGACACTATACATAGAGAATCCTAAAGATGCTACCAGAAAACTACTATAGCTAATCAATGAATTTGGTAAAGTAGCAGTATACAAAATTAATGCACAGAAATCTCTGGCATTCCTATACACTAATGATGAAAAATCTGAAAGTGAAATCAAGAAAACACTCCGACTTATCATTGCAACAAAAAGAATAAAATATCTAGGAATAAACCTACCTAAGGAGACAAAAGACCTGTATGCAGAAAATTATAAGACACTGATGAAAGAAATTAAGGATGATACAAATAGATGGAGAGATATACCATGTTCTTGGATGAGAAGAATCAACATTGTGAAAATGACTCTACTACCCAAAGCAATCTACAGATTCAATGCAATTCCTATCAAACTACCACTGGCATTTTTCACAGAACTAGAACAAAATATTTCATCATTTGTATGGAAACACAAAAGACCTCGAATAGCCAAAGCAATCTTGAGAACAAGAAATGGAGCTGGAGGAACCAGGCTCCCTAACTTGACTATACTACAAAGCTACAGTAATCAAGACAGTACGGTACTGGCACAAAAACAGAAATATAGATCCATGGAACAGGATAGAAAGCCCAGAGATAAACCCACACACATATGGTCACCTTATCTTTGATAAAGGAGGCAGGAATGTACAGTGGAGAAAGGACAGCCTCTTCAATAAGTGGTGCTGGGAAAACTGGACAGGTACATGTAAAAGTATGAGATTAGATCACTCCCTAACACCATACACAAAAATAAGCTCAAAATGGATTAAAGACCTAAATTTAAGGCCAGAAACTGTTAAACTCTTAGAGGAAAACATAGGCAGGACACTCTATGACATAAATCACTGCAAGATCCTTTTTGACCCACCTTCTAGAGAAATGGAAATAAAGACAAAAATAAACAAATGGGACCTAATGAAAGCTTTTGCATAGCAAAGGGAACCATAAATAAGACCAAAAGACAACGCTCTGAAGGGGGGAAAATATTTGCAAATGAAGCAACTGACAAAGGATTAATCTCCAAATTTTACAAGCAGCTCATGAGCTCAATAACAAGAAAACAAAAAACCCAATCCAAAAATGGGCAGAAGATCTAAATAGACATTTCTCCAAAGAAGATATACAGACTGTCAACAAACACATGAAGGAATGTTCAACATCATTAATCATTAGAGAAATGCAAATCAAAACTACAATGAGATATAATCTCACACCAGTCAGAATGGCCATCATAAAAAAATCTAGAAACAATAAATGCTGGAGAGGGTGTGGAGAAAAGGGAACACTCTTGCACTGCTGGTGGGAATGTGAATTGGTATAGCCACTATGGAGAACAGTATGGAGGTTCCTTAAAAAACTACAAATAGAACTACCATATGACCCAGCAATCCCACTACTGGGCATATACCCTAAGAAAAGCATAATTCAAAAAAAGTCATGTACCAAAATGTTCATTGCAGCTCTATTTACAATAGCCTGAGATGGAAACAACCTAAGTGTCCATCATTGGATGAATGGATAAAGAAGATGTGGCACATATATACAATGAAATATTACTCAGCCATAAAAAGAAACGAAATTGAGCTATTTGTAACGAGGTGGATGGACCTAGAGTCTGTCATACAGAGTGAAGTAAGTCAGAAAGAGAAAGACAAATACCGTATGCTAACACATATATATGGCATTTAAGAAAAAAAATGTCATGAAGAACCTAGGGGTAAGACAGGAATAAAGACACAGACATAGTAGAGAATGGACTTGAGGATATGGGGAGGGGGAAGGGTAAACTGTGACAAAGTGAGAGAGTGGCATGGACATATATACACTACCAAACATAAAATAGATAGCTAGTGGGAAGCAGCCGCATAGCACAGGGAGATCAGCTTGGTGCTCTGTGACCACCTAGAGGGGTGGGATAGGGTTGGTGAGAGGGAGGGAGACACAAGAGGGAAGAGATATGGGAACATATGTATATGTATAACTGATTCACTTTGTTATAAAGCAGAAACTAACACACCATTGTAAAGCAATTATATTCCAATAAAGATGTAAGAAAAATTATATGAGAAAGTGAATAAAAAACAACAACATGTAAAAATAACCTACAATTCAATGTCAAAATTGCCCTTTAATTAATTGTACATTATTTTAAATAAATTAACAGAAAATACTCTGAAAAACAAGATCCATATATATTCTGTCTACAAGAGACCCACCTCAGTTCTAGGAACACATACAGACTGCAAGTGAGGGGTTGGAAAATGGTATCCCACACAGATGGAAATCAAAAGAAAGCTGGAGTAGCAATATTCATATCAGATAAAGTAGTCTTTAAAATCTAGACTGTTATAAGAGACAAAGCAGAACACCAATAATGATCCAGGGATCAATCCAAGAAGAAGATAAAATAATTGTAAATATATGTGCACCCAACATAGGAGCAGCTCAATATACAAGACAAATGCTAACAGCCATAAATGGAGACATCAACGGTAACACAATAATAGTGGGGAACTTTAACACCCCACTTACATCAATGGACAGATCATCCAGACAGAAAATCAATAAGGAAATATGGGCCTTAAATGACACATTAGACCAGATGGATTTAATTGATATTTATAGAACATTCCATCCAAAAGCATCAGAATACACATTCTTCTCAAGGGCACATGAAACATTCTCCTGGAGAGATCACATGCTGGGTCACAAAGCAAGCCTTGGTAACTTTAAGAAAACTGAAATCATATCAAGCTTCTTCTCTAACGACAACACTATGAGATCATAAATCAACTATAAGAAAAAAACTGTAAAAAACCACAAACACTTGGAGGCTCACCAATATGTTATTAAACAACCAATGGATCACTGACGAAATCAAAGAGGAACTCAAAAAATACCTAGAGAGAAATGAAAACTAAAACACAATGTTCCAAAACCTATGGGATGCAGCAAAAGCAGTTCTAAGAGGGAAGTTTATATCAAAACAATCTTAACTGAGGAAAAAACAAAAATCTCAAATAAACAACTTAACTTCACACCTAAAGCAATTAGAGAAAGAACAACAACAACAAAAAAACCCCCAAAGTTCTTGAATGAAAGATATGATAGTGATCAGAGCAGAAATAAATAAAATAGAGACAAAGAAAACAACAAAAAAGATCAATGAAACTAAAAGCTCATTCTTTGAAAAGGTAAACTCTAGCCAAACTCATCAAGAAAAAAAGGGAGAGGGCTCAAATCAATAAAATTAAAAATGAAAAAGAGGTTACAACAGACACAACAGAAACACAAAGGATCTGAAGAAACTACTACAAGCAACTATATGCTAATAAAATGGACAATCTAGAAGAAATGGACAAATTCTTAGAAAGGTACAATCTTCCAAGACTGAATCAGGAAGAAATAGAAAACATGAATAGACCAATCACAAGTACTGAAATTGAAACTGTGATTTTAAAATTTCCAAGTAACAAAAGTCCAGGGCCATATGATTTCACAGGTGACTTCTATCAAGCATTTAGAAAAGAGTTAACACCTATCCTTTTGAAAGTATTCCCAAAAAAATTGCAAAGAAAAAAATACTCCCAAACTCATTCTATGAGGCCACCATCACCCTGCTACAAAAACCAGACAAAGATACTACAAAAAAAGAAAATCAATATCACTGATGAACATAGACGCAGAAATCCTCAACAAAATGCTAGCAAACCAAATCCAACAATACTTTAAGAGACTCATACACCATGATCAAGTGGGATTTATGTCAGGGATGCAAAGATTTTTCAATATCCGCAAATAAATCTGTGTGATACACCACATCAACAAATTGAAGAATAAAAACCGTATGATCACCTCAAAAGATGCAGAAAAAGCTTTTGACACAATTCAACACCATTTTATGATAAAAACTCTCCAGAAAGTGGGCATAGAGGGAAACTACCTCAACGTAATAAAGGCCATATACAACAAACCCAGAGCAAACATCATTCTCAATGGTGGAAAATCTGAAAGCATTTCCTCTAAGATTAAGAACAGGACAAGTATGTCCACTCTCACCACTGTTATTCAACATAGTTTTGGAATTCCTAGCCATGGCAATCAGAGAAGGAAGGAAATAAAAGGCACCCAAATTGGGTAAGAAGAAATATAACTGTCACTGTTTGCAGATGACATGATCCTACACATAGACAATCCTAAAGATGCCATCAGAAAACTACTAGAGCTAATCAATGAATTCGATAAAGTTTCAGGATACAAAATTAATACACAGAAAACTCTTGCATTTCTATACACTAACAATGAAAGATCAGAAAGAGAACTCAAGGAAACAATCCCATTTACCATCACATCCAAAAGAACAAAATACCTAGGAATAAACCTACCTAAGAAGGCAAAAGACATGCACTTGGAAAACTATAAGACACCGATGAAAGAAATCAAAGACTACTCAAACAGGTGGAAAGGTATACCATGTTCTTGAATTGGAAGAATCAATACTGTCAAAATGACTGTACTACCCAAGCCAATCTATAGTCAATGCAATCCCTATCAAATAACCAATGGCATTTTTCACAGAACCAGAACAAAAAATACTAAAATTTATATGGAAACACAAAAGACCCCAAATAACCAAAGAAATCCTGAGAAAGAAAAAAGGAGCTGGAGGAATCAGACTCCCTGACTTCTGACTATACTACAAAGCTACAGTAATCAAGACAGTATGGTACTGGCACAAAAACAGAAATATAGATCAATGAAACAAAATAGCCCAGAAATAAACTTACACACCTGTGGTCAATTAATCTATGAAAAAGGAGACAAGAACAGTCTCTTCAATAAGAAGAGGTGCTGGAAAAACTGGACAGCTATATGTAAAAGAATGAAACTAGAACATTATCTAACACCATACACAAAAATAAACTCATATGGAGTAAAGAACTAAATGTAAGACTGGATACTATAAAACTCTTAGAGGAAAACATAGGAAGAACAAACTTTGACATAAATTTCAGCAATATCTTTTTGATCCACCTCCTAGAATAATGAAAATCAAACCAAAAATAAACAAATGGGACCTAAATAAACTTAAAAGCTTTTAGACAACAGAGGAAACCATAAACAAAATGCAACACACGGAATGGGAGAAAATATTTGCAAACAAAGTGACCAACAAAGGATTAATCTCCAAAATATACAAACAGCTCATGCAGCTAAATATGAAGAAAAAAAATCAAAAAATGTGCAGAAGACCTAAATAGACATTTCTCCAAAGAAGACATACAGATGGTCAAAAAGCACATGAAAAGATGTGCAACATCACTAATTATTAGAGAAATGCAAATCAAAACTACAATGAGGTATCACCTCACACCAGTCAGAATGGCCATCATCAAAAAGGCTACAAACAGGGCTTCCCTGGTGGCGCAGTGATTGAGAGTCTGCCTGCTAATGCAGGGGACGTGGGTTCGTGCCCCGGTCCGGGAAGATCCCACATGCCGCGTGAGCCATGGCCGCTGAGCCTGTGCGTCTGGAGAGACCACAGCAGTGAGAGGCCCGCGTACCACAAAAAAAAAAAAAAAAAAAAGGCTACAAACAATAAATGCTGGAGAGGGTGTGGAGAAAAGGGAACCCTCCTACACTGTTGGTGGGAATGTAAATTGGTACAACCACTAGGGAGAACAGTATGGAGGTTCCTTCAAGAACTAAAAATAGAATGACCATATAATCCAGCAATCCCAGCCCTGGGCGTATATCCAGAGAAAACCACAATTTAAAAAGATACATGTAACCCAATGTTCATTGCAGCACTAGTTACAATAGCCAAGACATGGAATCAACCTAAATGTTTATCAACAAAGGAATGGATAAAGAAGATGTGGTACATATATACAATGGAATATTACTCAGCCATAAAATAGAATGAAATAATGCCATTTGCAGCAACATGGATGGACCTAGAGATTATCATACTAAGTCAGACAGAGAAAGACAAATATCATATGATGTCACTTATATGTGGAATCTAAAAAAAAATGATACAAATGAACTTCTTTATAAGACAGAAAAACACTCATAGGCATATAAAACAAACTTACAGTTACCAAAAGGAAAAGGAGGGGGAAGGGATAAATTAGGAGTTTGTGATTAACATATACACACTATTATACGTAAGATAGATAATCAACAAGGACATACTGTAAAGCACAGGGAACACTACTCAATAATCTGTAATAACCTATATGGGAAAGCATCTGATAAAGAATGGGTATATGTATATGTATAACTGAATCACTTTGCTGTACACCTGAAACTAACACAACATTTTAAATCAACTGTACTCTAATATAAAATAAAAATTAAATTTAAAGAAAAAGAAAAACAAAAAAACTCGTGTATAAGTGGAATCAAGTGGTTCAAACCCGCATCATTCAATTGTCAATTGTATTTAGCAGTCTATTTCTCTAGTTTTAAAAATATAAGGATTTTCTTCTCATATTCTTTTTAAGGATTTCTAGCTTAAACTCATTGTGACCTATAACAAATAATGTATCATTTTAATCCTTTAAACATTTTTAGACCTAATCTATGGTCAACATCCATCTCTGCTTGTAAAATATGGAGTCTGCCTTTGCTGGGTAAGATGTTCTATGTGTGTTCACTTTTTCATCAGCCATTTTTAAATTCTATATCATTACTAATTCAATTTATAAGATGTGTTTTTAAATCTTCCCAAATGACTATGAAACTGTTGCTTTCTGGGTAGCATCCACTCACTGCGGCTTGTTGAAAACTCAGCATTGATCTGCCAGTCACTTGAAAGTAATCTGCCTTTCTTTCTCTAGATGCTCTTAACGTTTCTGCGATATGATTTCTTGATATGGATTTCTTTTTATTATTTTGCTTGAGATTTATCTTTTTAACCTCTAATTAAATGTTTTTCACCAGTTATTTTAAAAAATCTCGGCCAATATCTGATTATATATTGCCTCTTCTCATTGTCTCTCATTCTTCTAGAACTTTAATTCAACATATTGTTTAACCTTCTAATTCTACTATTTTCTATTTTTTTAATCTTTTATACCTGTCTGGGACCCATCCTTTACACTTCTTTCAGAACTTTTTTTTTTAACATCTTTATTGGAGTATAATTGCTTTACAATGTTGTGTTAGCTTCCACTGTCAAAAAAGTGAATCAGCTATATGTATACATACATCCCTATATGCCCTCCCTCTTGGGTCTCCCTCCCACCCTCCCTATCCCACCCCGCTAGGTGGTCACAAAGCACCGAACTGATCTCCCTGTGCTATGCAGCGTCTTTCCGCTAGCTAGCTATTTTACATTTCGTAGTGTATATATGTCAATTCTACTCTCTCACTCCGTCCCAGCTTACCCTTTCCCCCTCCCGTGTCCTCAAGTCCATTCTCTACGTCTGAGTCTTTATTCCTGTCCTGCCCCTAGGTTCATCACAACTTTTTTTTTTTAACACTCCATATATATGTGTTAGCATACAGTATTTGTTTTTCTCTTTCTGACTTACTTAACTCTGTATGACAGACTCTGTAGGTCCATCCACCTTACTACAAATAGTTTGATTTCATTAATTTTTATGGCTGAGTAATATTCCACTGTGTATATGTGTCAAACCCTTTCTGTATCCACTCATCTGTCGATGGTACACTTAGGTTGCTGTTCATGTCCTGGCTATTATAAATAGTGCTGCAATAAATATTGTGGTACATGTCTATATTTGAATTACGGTTTTCTCAGGGTATAGGCCCAGGAGTGGGATGCTGAGTCATATGGTAATTCTATTTTTAGTTTTTTAAGGAACCTCCATACTGTTCTTCATAGTGACTGTATCAATTTACCATTCCTCCCACCACAGTGCAAGAGGGTTCCCTTTTCTCCACACCCTCTCCAGCATTTATTGTTTATAGATTTTTGATGATAGCCATTCTTACCGGTGTGAGGTGATACCTCATTGTAGTTTGGATTTGCATTTCTCTAATGATTAGTGATGTTTGAGCACCCTTTCATATGTTTGTTGAAAATCTGTATGTCTTCTTTGGAGAAATGTCTATTTAGGTCTTCTGCCCATTTTTGGATTGGGTGTTTGTTTTTACTGATATTGAGCTGCATGAGCTGCTTGCAAATTCTGGAGATAATCCTTTCTCTGTGCTTCATTTGCAAATATTTTTCCCCATTCTGAGGGTTGTCTTTTCATCTTGTTTATGGTTTCTTTGCTGTGCAAAAGCTTTTAAGTTCATTACGTCCTATTTGTTTATTTTGTTTTTATTTCCGTTGCTCTAGGAGGTTGGTCAAAAAGGATCTTGCAGTGATTTATGTCATGGAGTGTTCTGCCTACTGTTTTCCTCTAAGAGTTTTTATAGTGTCTGGCCTTACATTTAGGTCTGTAATTGATTTTGAGTTTATTTTTGCGTATGGTGTTAAGGAGTGTTCTAATTTCATTCTTTTACATGTAGCTGTTCAGTTTTCCCAACACCACTTATTGAAGAGGCTGTCTTTCTCCATCGTATATTCTTGCCTCCTTTATCAAAAATAAGGTGACCATATGTGCATGGATTTATCTCTGGGCTTTCTATCCTGTTCCATTGATCTATATTTCTGTTTTTGTGCCACTACCATACTGCCTTGATTACTGTAGCTTTGTAGTATAGTCTGAAGTTAGGGAGCCTGCGTCCTCCAGCTCTGTTTTTCTTTCTCAAGATTGCTTTGGCTATTCAGGGTCTTTTGTGTTTCCAGACAAATTGTGAAATTTTTTGTTCTAGCTCTGTGAAAACTGCCATTGGTAGTTTGATAGGGATTGCTCTGAATCTGTAAATTGTTCTGGGTAGTATAGTCATTTTCACAATGTTGATTCTTCCAATCCAAGAATATGGTATATCTCTCCATCTGTTTCTATCATCTTTAATTTCTTTTATCAGTGTCTTATACTTTTCTGTATACAGATCTTTTGTCTACCTAGGTAGGTTTATTCCTAGGTATTTCATTCTTTTTGTTGCAGTGGTAAATGGGAGTGTTTCCTTAATTTCTCTTTCAGATTTTTCATCATTAGTGTATAGGAATGCAAGAGATTTCTGTGCATTAATTTTGTATCCTATTACTTTACCAACTTCATTGATTAGCTCTAGTAGTTTTCTGGTAGAATCTTTAGGATTCTCTATGTATAGCATCATGTCATCTGCAAACAGTGACATCTTTACTTCTTCTTTTCCAATTTGGATTCATTTATTTCTTTTTCTTCTCTGATTGCTGTGGCTAAAACTTCCAAAATTATGTTGAATAATAGAGGTGAGAATAGGCAACCTTGTCTTGTTCCTGATCTTAGAGGAAATGGTCTCAATTTAGCACCATCGAGTCGAGGTTGGCTGTGGGTTTGTGATATATGGCCTTTATTATGTTGAGGTAAGTTCATTCTATGCCTAGTTTCTGGAGAATTTTTATCATAAATGTGTGTTGAATTTTGTCAAAAGCTTTTTCTGAATCTATTGAGATGATCATATGATTTTTATCCTTCAATTGGCTAATATGGTGTATCACATTGATTGACTTGCATATATTGAAGAATCCTTGCATTTCTGGGATAAACCCCACTTGATCATGGTGTATGATCCTTTTAATATGCTGTTGGATTCTTTTGCTAGTATTTTGTTGAGGATTTTTGCATCTATGTTCATCAGTGATGTTGGTCTGTAATTTTCTTTTTTTGTGACATTTTTGTCTGGTTTTGGTATCAGGGTGATGGTGGCCTCGTAGAATGAGTTTGGGAGTGCTCCTCCCTCTGCTATATTTCAGAAGAGTTTGAGAAGGATCTTCTCTAAATATTTGATAGAATTCGCCTGTGAAGCCATCTGGTCCTGGGTTTTATTTGTTGGAAGAGTTTTAATCACAGTTCAGTGCTTGTGATTGGTCTGTTTATATTTTCTATTTCTTCCTGGTTCAGTCTTGGAAAGTTGTACTTTTCTAAGAATTTATCCATTTCTTCCAGGTTGTCCATTTTATTGGTGTATAGTTGCTTGTAGTAATCTCTCATGATCCTTTGTATTCCTGCAGTGTAAGTTGTTACTTCTCCTTTTTCATTTCTAATTCTGTTGATTTGAGTCTTCTCCCTTTTTTTCGTGATGAGTCTGGCTAATGGTTTATCAATTTTGTTTATCTTCTCAAAGAACCAGCTTTTAGTTTTATTGATCTTTGCTATCGTTTTCTTCATTTCCTTTTCATTTACATCTGATCTGATCTTTATGATTTCTTTCCTTCTGCTAACATAGGAGGTTTTGTTCTTCTTTCCCTGATTGCTTTAGGTTTAAGTTTAGGTTGTTTGAGATTTTTCTTGTTTCTTGAGGTAGGATTGTATTGCTATAAACTTCCCTCTTAGAACTATTTTTGCTGCATCACATAGGTTTTGGGTCATCATGTTTTCATTGTCATTCGTTTCTAGGTATTTTTTAATTTCCTCTTTGGCTTCTTCAGTGACCTCTTGGTTATTTTGTAGTGTATTATTTAGCCTCCATGTGTTTGTATTTTTTTACAGTTTTTTTTTCCCTCTAAGTGATATCTAGCCTCATTGTGTTGTGGTCGGAAAAGATACCTGATATGTTTTCAATTTTCTTAAGTTTACCAAGACTTGATTTGTGACCCAAGATATGATCTATCCTGGAGAATGTTCCATGAACACTTGAGAAGAAAGTGTATTGTTATTTTTGGATGGAATGTCCTATAAATATCAATTAAATACATCTTGTTTAATGTGTCATTTAAAGCTTGTGTTTCCTTATTTTTTTCATTTTGGATGATCTGTCCATTGGTGAAAGTGGGTTCTATTATTGTGTTACTGTTGATTTCCCCTTTTATGGCTATTGGCATTTGCCTTATGTATTGAGGTGCTCCTATGTTGGGTGCATAAATATTTATAATTGTTATATCTTCTTCTTGGATTGATCCCTGTATCATTATGTAGTGTCCTTCTTTGTCACTTGTAGTAGTCTTTATTTTAAAGTCTATTTTGTCTTATATGAGAATTGCTACTCCAACATTCTTTTGATTTCCTTTTGCATGGAATATCCTTTTCCATCCCCTCACTTTCAGTCTATATGTGTCCCTAGGTCTGAAGTGGGTTTCTTGTAGACAGCATATATATGGGTCTTGTTTTGTTATCCATTCAGCCAGTCTATGTCTTTTGGTTGGAACATTTAATCCATTTACATTTAAGGTAATTATTGATATGTTTGTTCCTATTACCATTTTCTAAATTGTTTGGGGTTTGTTTTTGTAGGTCTTTTCCTTCTCTTGTGTTTCCTGCCTAGAGAATTCCTTTAGCATTTGTTGTAAAGCTACTTTGGTTGTGCTGAATTCTCTTAACTTTTGCTTGTCTATATAGGTTTTAATTTCTCCATCGAATCTGAATGAGATCCTTGCTGGGTAGAGTAACCTTGGTTGTAGGTTTTCCCCTTCATCACTTTATATATGTCCTGCCAGTCCCTTCTGGCTTGCAGAGTTTCTGCTGAACGATCAGCTGTTAACTTTATGGGGATTCCCTTCTATGTTATTTGTTGCTTTTCCCTTGCTGCTTTTAATATTTTTTCTTTGTATTTAATTTTTCATAGTTTGATTAATATATGTCGTGGCATGTTTCTCTTTGGATTTATCCTGTATGGGACTCTCTGTGTCTCCTGGACTTCACTGACTATTTCCTTTCCCATGTGAGGGAAGTTTTCAACTATAATCTCTTCAGATATTTTCTCAGACCCTTTCTTTTTCTCTTCTTCTTCTGGGACCCCTATAATGTTGGTGTGTTTAATGTTGTCACAGAGGTCTCTTAGACTGTCCTTAATTGTTTTCATTCTTTTTTCTTTATTCTGCTCTGTGGTAGTTATTTCCACTATTTTTTCTTCCAGGTCACTTATCTGTTCTTCTGCCTCAGTTATTCTGCTCTTGATTCCTTCTAGAGAATTTTAAATTTCATTATTTGTGTTGTTCATCATTGTTTGTTTGCTCTTTAGTTCTTCTAGGTCCTTGTTAAACATTTCTTGTATTTTTTCCATTCTATTTCCAAGATTTTGGAAAATCTTTACTATCATTACTCTGAATTCTTTTTTGGATAGACTGCTTATTTCTTCTTCCTTTGTTTGGTCTGGTGAGTTTTTACCTTGCTCCTTCATCTGCTGCATGTTTCTCTGTCTTCTCATTTTAACTTACTGTGTTTCGGGTCTCCTTTTCATAGGCTGCAGATTTGCAGTTCCTGTTGTTTTTGGTGTCTGCCCCCAGTGGGTGAGGTTGGTTCAGTGGCTTGTGTAGGATTCCTTGTGGAGGGGACTGGTGCCTGTGTTCTAGTGTGTGGGGCTGGATCTTGTCTTTCTGGTGGGCAGGGCCACGTCCTGGGGTGTGTTTTGTGGTGTCTGTGAACTTAGCACGATTTCAGGCAGCCTCTCTGCTAGTGGGTGGGGTTTTGTTCCTGTCTTGCTAGTTGATTGGCATGGGGCGTCCAACAATGGAGCTTGCTGGCCATTGGGTGGAGCTGGGTCTTAAAGTTGAGATGGAAATCTCTGGGAGAGCTCTCACCGATTGATACTGTATGGGGCCAGGAGGCCTCTAGTGGTCCAATGTCCTGAACTCGGCTCTCCCACCTCAGAGGCCTAGGCCTGACACCAGACCAGAGCACCAAGACCCTGTTAGCTACACGTCTTAGGCTTCTAAATATGTACCCAGCATCCACTGCATAGAAGTCTAATTTTCTCCTGTTGTAATTCACTTTCCAGTCCTTGCAGATTGGCTCTGTTCGATCACTCTTCTGATGCTGAGTAAGCCTGCTCACCGCTCCAGTCGGCAGCTCATTTCCTTCCTTAAGCAGGAAGATCTCTGAACTAATTTAGGTCAGTAATTCTCTTTTCATCTTTGTCTAAACTGTTATTAACTCTATTCACTGAGATTTTAATTTTAGTTTTTCACTTTTGAAAGTCGTATTTAGTTCTCTTTCAAATGTTATGTCACTTTTTTTAAGGTTCATGTTCCCTGGAATTCTTTTAAGGTTTGTTTTTATTTCAACATAATAGTTTTTCAATCTGTATTTTATTATACTAACAATATTATCCCAATAATTAATGGGGTTTTTTTCCCCTCTTTTCTTATCTATTGTTTCTGAGTCATGGTGTCTTGTATCTTTGTTTGCTTGTTGATCTGTTTACATTTGACTATATGTTTGTCATTAAACTTGAAAAATAAAATTTTAGGTGTCAAATTCTGGAATTAAGTGAATTTCCTCTAGATTTACATTTGACTCTGCCAGGTACTTTGGTACACAAGATATAACCACATTAATGGCAATTCAAGGTTTGAGAGTCCATAAAAAGTCCAGGTAATTACAATCTTTCACGAAATTATTTGCAAGAGCTAGCCCAATACCTCTTTTTGGTTACTTTGAGCGTGTAGACTTTTAAGTTCCCAGCTTATTGTGGGGAGGGTTTGACCAGACCTGCTTGTGTGGGTCTTGGTCTTTCATTTCTACACTCCTCACCTTATATGGTCATCAAAACAAAAGTGCAAATTTTGTGGGTTCAGCAAATTACCTCAGAATAATAATAGCTACTGCTGGATTCCCATTATTCCTTCTGTTTTAACCTAATAATCTCTCTTGCTTTGGGAGTTCTTCAAGACCTCTAAGGTTTCTATACATTTTAAACAGGTTTGTTTTGGGTTGCTTCTGGTGGGAAAATTGGCACGGAATCCTAGTCACTGTTAATGAAATCCCCTATCCACATCTCTATTCAGATCATCGGGAACATATATTTTACTCCTCTTTTTTCACATGGGCAGTCTGTTGTTTCTACTTTCCCCTTTGTTTAAGTTAGAGTAATAATTTTAAAACAAAATTAAGAATTAAAAATTTAAGTAACAATAAATTAAATTTACCCAACTACTATGGCACTAATAAAGCTCTTATACTATTTTTGCTTTTTTTCCATTTTCTGCATATTAGTTTTCAGATTCATGAAGAAATATCATGAAGTTGCAATCACTGAGAGTGTAATAGAGAAGGAATTAAGATCTTTACAGCTTTAAAATTGGTAATAATCGGTGTGTATTTATATAGAGGGAGGAGATCCTTAACTTTCATAGGATTTTCAAGTGGGTTATCACAATCCTTAAAAGACTGAGAATTGTATTAGTTTTCAATTCTGATACTTTTGCAAAAATGTTACCATACTATAATGTTTTTCTGTGCCAACACAGTCTTCTAAGTATTTTTAAGAGTGTCTCACAGCTCCCTGTGTTACTCTGCAGGACTCTGCCATGCCTTTCTCTCAGTGATGAATGCCTGGGTCCACTTCTTCATGTGTTACAGGGAGCACAGCAGTGACGTACCTCCTTCTTAGGAGCTATCACCCCCGGGGCAGAGATGGGATTAGGTTGATGGGACTCTTATACCATGGATGAATAGGATTTGAGATGTTTTTCCACCGGGGTCTGATGGCTTGCAACAAAATCAAGTCACTAGGCCTTTTCTGCATGCAGAGAACCTTCTGGGACATAAAGGCCTTTGCCTTGAGTAGGAAGCAGGAGAACAGAAGTCGTCCACAGTGTCAGGATTTCACTGAGAGTTTGCTGGGGCTCAAGTGACCTGAGAGTATAATGGTCAGTGGCAGAGCCTCATTCTTCCCTTTCCTTTCTCTGGCGGTGCCCTCCACACACTCAGGAGAGAGAGCTACTCAATCTGCATGACAACTTCTAGAAAGAAGTGGGAGCAGCAAGGGTCTCAACAGGGGGCTAAGACCAAAGGGTGAAGACAAGCAGGCTCCAGTCAATGAGGGAGAGGAAGGAGGAAATAGACAGCTCCCAGCTTTGATGCTTGTAGGGATTATTGAATTAGGTGGGTTTGAGGTTCTGCGACACAGTGACCCGGTCCCCATCCCTGTTGCCCTGGGTTCCCATTTCCGCGGCCAGCAATGACTCAGCAGCTGTGCGGGATATTGCGCTGAAGCCTTGGGTTACTGTCTTCCCCCACATCACTGGCAGTTAGTGGGCAAGCCTCTTGGGCAGCCTCGGGTGATGAAACCTAGCACAGCAGCAGGAGAACGGGAATGCGAATTCTCAAGCCCCCACCCTCACCCTTCCTTCCTCTTTCAGGGGCTCAAAATCTGGTGGGAGGAAGACCAGCAGCAACTGACTGGGCAGACTTCCCAGGACGATGCAGCCACTCCTGCTCCTGGTGGTCCTTCTCCTGCCCCCCAGGGCTAGGGCAGGTGAGTGACCGTCCCCATCCTCAGAGGCCAACCCCATCCCATAGACTCTGGAGCCAGACCACTCAGGCACTTCCTAACCCTGTATCATTGGGCAGCTTGTATGAGTTCAGAGTTCCTCAGCTCCATCATCTATGAAACAGGAATTATGTCAGGCCTACCTCAGAGAGTTGACATGAGAGTTAAATGACTTGGTGTACATAAAATTCTTGGAGTCGTCCTGGCACGTACTACTTGCTATATAAACATGCTCTCTGCACTCATTCTGCAGCTCCTGTGGCAGAGCCGAGGAGATAAAGATACAGCAATAGCAGGCCCGCCGGCTCATCCTTAGAGCCTTAAATTCATGAGCTGGCCGTGAGCTGGACTCACGGGGATCCGGGAGACTCCCTGAGGAAGAAAGTACCACGGGACTTCAGGGAGAGGCTGCCCAGAGGGCTCCAGATCTGCCATCCCCACAGCAGAGGGAACCTTCCTCATTATGGGAGGCTGCAGCTGGCCCTTGCCTTCTGGGGAGGTGGGAGGGAGCTGAGGCTGGGAGGGGGAGCCAGCAGCGTTTCCTGCAGAATCCTGGAGCCTCCCCCAAGGCTGGTGCCCTGCAGACCCAGTTCTCATGAACCACCAGCTTTCTCCGGCCCCTGTAGCAGCTCTCCTGCCTCGCCATCTTCTAACATTTCTGGAGCCACCAAGCCGAAGCCCACACACCTATCAGTGCAGAGATAAGTGCCTAATGCTTCCTTCCAGGGCAGATCGTCGGAGGCCAAGAGGCCAGGCCCCATTCCCACCCTTACATGGCATATGTTCAGATCCAGAGACCAGTGGGACTGACCACTTGTGGGGGGTTTCTGGTGCGAGAAGACTTTGTGATGACAGCAGCTCACTGCTCGGGAAGGTGAGGCACTAAGGGGCTTCTGGGCACCAGCAGAGCAGGTCCAGAAGATTTCATGAGAGGAGCCATTGAAAGCAGGGTTCTAGCAATAAAGGGGTGAAAAAAGAGCAGGTAGGGCTTGGGGAGCAGGGAGCAGGCCATTGTAAATGGGGAGAAAGGAGGACCTGATCAAAAAGAGCAAGATGGGGAGATGGAAGGCACGCATTGAGGCTCAAAATATGAATTCAAGCTCCTTTTTTATTGTAGAGGAGGCCAAATATGAGGTCGCTGGGTTTCCCACCACCCCCAGCTCAAGGCTGTGGAGACCAAGGGCACAGAGCCCAGTGCCAGAGCCCTCCTGTCCCCACCTTCCCTTGGCTGATGTCTCGCCACCCTGGGCTGTCGCGTGACCTGCATCGGGGAGTGCAGTTCCTGCAGCTCAGACCTACCTCTAGGCTCCCTTTCCTTTGCAGACAAATAAGTGTCCTCCTGGGGGCCCACAACATCAGGAGGTTGGAAAGGACTCAGCAGCGCATACCGGTGCTCAGAGCCATCCCCCACCCCAGGTACAATCAGCGGAACAACCAGAATGACATCATGTTACTGCAGGTACCGACCCACTGGTACTTCACCCGGGCGGCTCCCTCCCAGCTTGGGGGACCAGGGAGGGGAAGCCGAGCAGACTCCCAGGGTGGTGGTGGGCATGGGGTGAGCATGGCACAGACAGTCCCTGAGTGCCTGCATGCTTCCTGCCAGCTGAGAAGCAGAGTCACACGTAATCGAGCTGTGAGGCCGGTGGCTCTGCCGCAGACCCAGGACAGCCTGAGTCCTGGGACCCCGTGCACCGTGGCCGGCTGGGGCCTTCTCGGCCTGAACAGGGGAACAGACGTGCTCCAAGACGTGCAGCTGACAGTGCAGAGGAACGGGGAGTGCAGTAGACGCTTCATGTTCTACACCGGCCAAACACAGATTTGTGTGGGCGACCCAAGAGAGAGGAAATCCGCCTTCCTGGTAAGACCACGGGCATCTGCCGACACTGTCCGAGACAAAGGGACGTGGGCAGACTGGGCAGTGGGGACAGACTACATCCCCATGGCCTCAGTCTGGGGCCCAGAGCAGAGTGAGGTGGGGGACTTTTTCCCGTCCATCCGGTCTCTGGGGGAATAGCAGGTGCACCAGACACAGGACGTACATGTGCAGCGTTTTCCTGGGGCCGGTGAAGGTACCTTGACCTGGGTTGTTCTGGAGAATAACCATAGAGAGGGCTGAAGCCCAGTGATGGAAAAATCCAGAAGCTCGACTTCTGCTCCCCCTCACCCTCCCATCTCACACACAGCCAGCAGTGGAAAGAGCCTACCCACGCCTGTCTTCCCTGAGGGCGGGCCTTAGGGCCGCAGGAGCGGGAAGGCCTGGAGAATGGAGGCCCAGCTTAGTGTCCCTCCCTCTGGTTGCCCACAGGGGGACTCCGGTGGCCCCCTTGTGTGTAACAACGTGGCCCAGGGCATCGTCTCCTACGGAAACAGGTTTGGGACTCCTCCAGCAGTCTTCACCAGGATTTCCAGCTTCCTGCCCTGGATACGGAGAATGATGAGACGCTTCAAAAAGTGGGGGCTGGAGTGACACCCCCTGTCACTGACTCCCCTTCTCTGGGGCAGAGCCCAGATCCAGGGCAGTTCCCAGAGCCTTAATAAACATCCACATCTAGAGTGGAAATAACCGATTCCTCATTTGTTCATTAAACATGATTCAATACACAGCAAATGTGTGCCAGGACTGAGTGTGAGCTCCTCCAGGAAAATGGGGTCTCTTCCCCAGGACAAGTGAATCCCCGTCGCCCCCATCCTGGGAGTCAGGGTGAGCTTCTTCTCTCCTCCAAGCCATGCATTCCTCCATCTCCCCTCCACCCGCTCTGGGGAGTGATGGAAGGACCTATCTCTTCCCAGAGTAAGGCTCCTTATTCTCCACGCTACCAGAGACTCTCCTTTAGGTATTAAAGTGTACCCCAAAACTGTGTGCCACTGGCGTGGGTAAGACAGGCGGATCAAAGGGACGATTGAAATTCTATACAAGGCCCAATTGAACATATGGTTAACAATTCTCAGATTACTGAGAAACAATCAACTTTTAATAGACAACATTGAAACAAAATAGAGAATCATTAGGGAAAAAAGATAAAGTTGGGTCCATACTTCTCATCATAATCCGAAATAACACTCAGATGGGATCAAAGATCTAAATGTAAAAAAATCAATCCATACAAGTACTAGAAAAAAAAAATAATTTACTTTCTTAAAAATATCTAACAAAACACCCATATCAAAGCTGCGCTATTCACAATGGCCAAGAGATGGGAGCAACCCGAGTGTCTATGGACAGCCAGAGTTTCTGAAACCTTTACCCATACCAACCCTGACTGTACTATAGACCAATGTTCTCATTTTCAATGTGATGAGGGTCTCCTTCTGGTTTCGTTACTCTAAAATTATACAATACAGTATGTTGCCTAAAATAACTTGACTTTATACTAAAGATTAGCTTATGACTGATACATCAATATTATATTCAAATAATAGATTTCCGAAGTCACATAGCTTAAAACCGTGCTTTTAACACGTCAAGGTAACTGTAAAGAATCAGCTGGGAAGTTCTTCTCTGTTCATGAAAATGGTAATTACTCCTCACAGTGTGACATTTGCCACCTGAATTTTTGCAGTTTCCGTAATCTTGAATAATCACTGAACACATGTCAAAGCGACTGATATGCAGAAATGCTTTGGTAAATTTGATATTCTTTTATAGCTATTTCTTGCCAGAAACTCATTTGCCTAACATTCAGCGTAAGTCATTTATCAACAAAATTTTAATCAATAATACATCTTTGAAATTACTCAGTCATTTTTCCTATATTTGCTACCACCTACCCATAGGAATTCTCTCCTGCTTGTATGTTCTGCGGGAAAACAGTCTCATTGTTAATTGTTTGCGTTGGCAGGTGGAAAGAATACTTGACGATGGAGGGGGGAGGAGAGAGCTGTGGAAGAGCCCTCGTCCAGCCCCTCCTCTCTGTGACATTTACTTAGAGCCCCAGAGCACCGCCCAGGTCAGGACTCAGTCCCCAGGAAACTCCCAGGGCAGACCCATCTCTCCCCTAAGCCTCTCCCTGCCAGTCAGCACTTCCAAGGCAGCTCTCTGCCTCCAGTGGCCCTGCCAGAAACGTTTCTACAGACCTCACCGTGCTCACCTCCAGAGGACAATTCCCTTCATGACCATCCCAGAAGCCACTTCCACCGCCTCTCACAGCTCAGCACCCTCCCCCGATAAGTAAACCGCAGCAGCAGAGCTTTGGCAAGAAACCATTTTGCACACCAAAAACTAGAGGAAAAGAACACAACTCCTCCCACTTTCTTTCTCCACTTTCCACCTCTGTGCCTTGGAAGCCCTACTGACTTGTCTGGAAAGTCACAAAACCATGGCAAGCTCATGGACAGAAACCCCACCGGGAACTTCTCTCCTGACCCCATAGCTCAGGCAGACTTCCGGTCCCCCAGAGGCCTGGTGCCTGTGCCCTGGGGCAGAGCATCAGAGTCAGGAGAAGCTAGCCACTGGCGATTTGTCATAACTATAGCAATGTCACAGAAGTGAGGTCTGGTAACCTTGATAATGGTTGTCTGAGTTTGTCTGGG